>NC_056550.1:29969150-29984150 GCF_910596095.1 Thunnus maccoyii
ATCGTTTCTGATCGACCAGACGCAGTCAGTTACGTGTTTATTCTGACATCATGTTGGATAAAATATCGGTGATATTCTGATGTAAACAAACACGCATGTAAACATGTCGAGGTCAGTGATGATCGAGGTCGTCCAGATATCGTCAATAAGTCGATATATGGACATGATAACGTTGATAATTATGTAATCGTGACAGGCTTCCTGTCTGAGCACCTTTGACTTGTGACATCACACAGTTTGGCCAATCAGAACACAACAGATGAACTGAGTTTATCTGATCAATCAGATCAATATTTACTCAGCAGCCTCATCAGAGCTGTGACATCACATCCTGTTGAATGTTTCATTTTGTCATAGAAGAAGAGCTGAATGTTTGTGGTTCCTGAACGTGTTTTACACAAATAATCATTAATTAGTAACTTTGGTGATGTGAGCCGTTGTCATGGCAACAAACCGATGATCTTCTATCGCAGGCATGTCGATGTCTGCAGCCCTGGACTCTCATTGGATGTTAAATATCACTTCCTGTGGCCATTATGTGGCGCTAGAGAACGTTGCTGTGTATCATGTGACCGTGTGAGTTTCATGCAAATCAGATGACGTTCGACGCCGTTAATCCCTCCTGCAGTAAACGTTATTACCACAAGGCTGCAGCGCACTTCAACCGTGATGTTCACACATCGACAGCGTGACACAAGTTCAACAACATCAGAAACCGAATAACAAACTTTATTTACAACAGAACATTGAAACAATAACAACAAAACATACAACAATAAACAAACGGTTAACAAATATAAAACTGGAATACAGCAGGTAGATTAGTGAAAACTAAATAGTGCAAAGACAAAACAGAATGTAATTAACCACAAATTGTCTGTGGGCTACAATTCACTACTAATAAACATAAAGCACAGCCGCCGGCGTCCAACAGGCTTATAAATAATAAAACAACAATAAATAAAAGCGTCTCCTACAGACACGACGTCAGACTCCTTCAAGCACATTTAGTTTTTCTGACACGTAACGGACTCACAGCGGCGCTGAACAGTAGCTCTGATGGTGAACCGGTCGCACACGCACGAGTACCTCAGACCACCTGGACACCAGTGGAAAGGGTCGACTCCATCTGATTCCCACCAGAGAAGCAGAGACGGGGATCTTCATCTCCGTGAATCTCAGGCTCGTGACGATAGGCGGTCTGCTCTGATTCTGGTCCGACGGGACCTGAGAGTCTGCAGAGGTTCACTCTGAGGCCACTGGACCTGCTGCTGCATGTTCCGCTCCAGTCTCGCCGTCTCAGCCTCTGACTGCGTCTTTGTCTCAGTCCGAGCGGCGTCATCGCTCTCAGGTCTGCGGTACCGAGGGTCGAGGACGCTGCGTTTGGCCTCCAGCTTGGCGAGGTAGTGAAACTGTCACGTTGCTGTTTTAAATACTTCAGGATGCCGTATTACTGCTGACGTCCTGTTGTCAGCAGGCGGCGCTCTGACTCATTAGTGACATGTAGACGTGTTCAGGCCGCGACTCTTATCAAACATGAGAACTTTGGGGCAGATTGGACAACTTCCTGTTTCATGTTTTGGGCAAAACTGACCAACAGGCTGAGGGCGTTCCATGAAAACTAAAACGCTTCACAATAAAACATCACAAAGGTCTTCAGGTGTAACGACCACATTTAAAGTTTGTTAAAGTTCGACGCCTGTCGATGGCGTCGCTGCACAGTAGGTTTGACTTCCTGTTGGACTGAAGGTTTGCCTCCAGAAGGCTCTGATGTTAATTTAAAGATGGAGGCTTTGATTTGGAGATGTTCTAGGGGGCGCCCTCGCCACATCTAAACCGAAGATCCAG
The DNA here is from genome assembly GCF_910596095.1 of Thunnus maccoyii. Taxonomy (NCBI): domain Eukaryota; kingdom Metazoa; phylum Chordata; class Actinopteri; order Scombriformes; family Scombridae; genus Thunnus; species Thunnus maccoyii. The sequence continues at coordinate 29,970,999 of NC_056550.1, forward strand.
ATCAGACGTCAAGTTACGCCACTTCTGATTCATGTGTAAAGTTTACCCTCAGCAACGCAGCGGCCCACTAGAACAATAATAATAATAATAATAATAATAATAATAATAATAATAATAATCTCCACATAAACAAAAGCTTCCTCGTACTTTCATGCTCTGGACCTGAATATCTTGTTTGTTTATAAGATTGTTTTTATTGATTGATTAGTTTCTTCAGCACTAATCCATCAATAAATCCATAAATGATGACATCACAGTTAAACTGTTTCCTCCCCTTATAAGAAGGCTTTTATTGTGAAACAGCCTCCTGTTGTCACCAGGTGTTTTTAAAGAGACAGGAGCTAAACGGCCTGTTTCAGACGGAGGCTGAACTGAGGGGCTGCAGGAAGGACCAGTAGAAGATCAATAACAACTGGAAACCATTCAAAGATATTCCAGTAGAGCCCCAGAATATAAATATAGAGCTGGAAATGTGCAGAATATGAGAATCTTTCACCCTGAAGGTTTTTAGTGACGTCACACTTGAAGCATGATGTTCACTTTAACGCTCATTAAAAGTCATGTGACCAGAGCAGTGAGCGGCAGCTTCTGTCTAAAAGTGGTCAGTTTGTATAATATGGACTTTATTGGACAAACTAACATTAATGAAAGCAGTAAAACCTTCAGTGAATCATCGTCTCCTCCTGATGGTGAAAACAGGAAGTGGCAGAAAGATGTTAAAACACGCCGTTGAACCATTTTCACTTCCTTCAGTAGCAGGTTCAACAAACTCTGACTGTAACTCTGAACTCTGAGTTAAGCTTGAAAAAGCCGTCAGTCAATGGAGCGTCACCATGGCAACAGGTAAATAAAGGGCAGAGCCTCCGTTTGGATCCAGTGGACGTAGAGATATTAATGCATGTGTTTGCAGACGATGCACATTTATCTTTAAAGAAAGAGTCAGAGCGGGAAACGTATCAATAAAGTTTTATTCAGTGTCGTCCATTAATTGATCGTTTATCAGACTTACATTTGTTTAATGATGATAAAGTGGGATCTGACTGTATCAAGCTGCAGCTACATTACATTTTAAATATATTTGTTCCAAACACAGGAAGCAGCAACTGAAGATGAAATATAGTTAAAGATTTAAAACATAAATAGATCAAAGACACAGAGACGTGACTGTAAACTCACAGTCTGATCAATAATAATGTGTTTGATGGTTTGTACTTGAAAAGGCATCGAGGTTAAAATACAGAATATTTTAAATGTTTAGACGTCTGTTTGTTTCTCAGCTCAACATTCAGTGACTTTATTTCAGCTGCTTCAGCAAATGTAGTAAATTTAAACACTGAATGCTGTTAAAATACGTTCAGATTAAACTCCTATTTAAAAATCTCACTTTCAAACTACATTCTGCAGCTGCACCGCGATCCTGCTCACTCAGCATGTTAACATATCATCTATGATATTATGGACCAATCACATCATGACTGACAGGGATCATTATTCATTGATCCCACGTGTCTGAAGCTTCATACTGATTGTTTACACTTAAACTGAGATGAAACATTATGTGTAATAAAGATTAGAGGTCAGCAGCTGCTCTAACAAACTGACTCAGAGTTATAACAGAAGGACGTGAAGAGGTTTGATTCTGAGCTGAGGATCAATTCACGCTGTGGAATATTTGAACTGCTGCTCAAAGAAACGACTGATGCATAAAAACTTTAGAAAGTCCTGAGTAACAAACTAACATCCAACCAGGATTCAGATTCTGACAGTAAAGCTCCTCTAATGAACGAGCTTCCATACGAGCTTTGATACGACCGAACGAACCAAGACGTGAAACTCTGTAAGAAGCAGCAGGTTAGCTTCACAGTTACCATGGTAACTGACCCTGAGTTTAAGTAACCATGGTAACTGACCCTGACTTTAAGTTACCATGGTAACTGACCCTGAGTTTAAGTTACCATGGTAACTGACCCAGAGTTTAAGTTACCATGGTAACTGACCCTGAGTTTAAGTTACCATGGTAACTGACCCTGAGTTTAAGTTACCATGGTAACTGACCCAGAGTGTAAGTTACCATGGTAACTGACCCTGAGTTTAAGTTACCATGGTAACTGACCCTGAGTTTAAGTTACCATGGTAACTGACCCTGAGTTTTCCTCGTCTCAGGGTTAAACTCAGTTTTCTGAGCAACATAGTTTAATTTCAAACCTTTAAATAAAAACACATCAGATTTATTATGAATATAATTATTGTTGTTTTCTCATTTATGTTTGTTTTGTTTTCGTCTGTTTGTTTAAGTCTGAATATTTTTATTCACCTTTAAGTCCTGATGAGATGAAGATAAACTGACCCTCCAATGAGCCGTAGTCTTTGTTTCTGTTGTCATGACAACTGCACAGAAACATTGATGTGATGGAGCTCAGACTGTTGGCCTTGATTAGCAGCTCCATCGCCATGACAACAGACGAGTTACTTCAGTAACTTCTGCTTGTCTCATATTTAACTGCAGATTCATTGATTTTATATTGTAATAAAATATTTGATCATCTTCAATATAAATATGAATGTTTACTTCCTGTTTACTAAGAACAACAAATAATCACAAACAAAAAGAAAAACTGATCATCTGGATGATTCATGTGTCATCTGTGAACTAAGTACTTTTACTCTATTACTGAGGTACAACTCTGAAGTACTTGTACTTCATGTACTTCACAGCTGTAGAGACTGTTTACTGTGCAGATTCACAAAATACAATAAATAAATACACCAACATACACAAGTCAAATTATAGATAAACATATTTTATTGATCCGCGGAGGATCAATAACAGCTTCACCGTCAGCAGCTGCAACATTCAACTGATGAACACATGAATGCATCAATAATCATCATCCAATCAAATAATCATTATTATTATTAAGTGGGCCATTGGAGTACTTTTACTTTTAGTACTTTAATTAGATGTTGTTGCTCATACTTTTGTTCTTTTACTGAAATAAAACGTAGAATACACAATGAGACTAAATACCAGCAGTGGAAAGTAACCAAGTACATTACTTAGTACTGTAATAAAGTACAGTTTTGAGGTACTTGTACTTTACTTGAGTATTTCCATGTGATGCTACTTTAAACTTCACTCCACTACATTTATTTGACAGCTTCAGTAAATCACTGCATCGTCAAACTTATAATCTCAAAGATTTAATTTATTTAAATGTCTGTTACTATCTATTACCAAATCAGGTAACACAGTGGTGATTGAGCCTATGGCCCGCTGCTGATAGCCCTTGTATCTGCAGTATTATGATTATTATAAACCGGGTATCGGTGACGACTTTCCCGCCACGGATTCAAATCAGCGGAGTTGATGCAACAGACTCGCTCGTCGTTCGCTTCGGTGTGAAGCAGCTTATCTTTCTAGAAGCTCACTGTTATTGGCTTTCAACTGGCAAAGCTTTTATTGCACACAGTAAGTGTCTCTCCTCTGCTGCGCTGTGTGTGCAGCACAAACACATGGAGGGCTGAGCCCCGCCCCTCGCTGAGCCACGCCCCTACCCGGCCCCCGCCCCTCGCCGAGCCCCGCCCCTACCCGGGCCCCGCCCCTCGCCGAGCCCCGCCCCTTGCTGAGCCCCGCCCCTCGCTGAGCCCCGCCCCTCGCTGAGCCCCGCCCCTCGCTGCTCCTCACAGCAGAGGAGAAGAGATAAAGCAGCGTCACCATAAATGACAGCAGTATGCAATAGAGACTCTCACACTCAGCTGAAATGAAATGAGTGCACATAAATTAGGTAAATAATATAAATAATAAGTCTCTGCTGCATTTATGGGTTATGGTTATGGTGGCGCCACAGCGAGGGCTTCTTCTGTGTGTGTGTGCTGCACACAGCGGAGCAGAGGAGAGACAGTGAACCAGGTGAACCACTTGAGTTGACAACAACTACACTCGTTACATCATTGTAAGTGCAATAAAAGCTTTACGAGTAAAAAGCCAACAAGAGTAATTTATCAATGATATCCACACAGAAGAACAACACACCTGCAATTACTGCTTATCACCACACGGTGCCGCCAAAGACAACAAAACTGAGATATTTGAGATTATAACTTCATAGATTAAACCGGCCGTTCTGGCACTGCAGCACCAGACTGTTGGTTTTGTTGTGGCAGGACTTGAGAGACCCGTCCTGAAGGTCTCATTAGCAGAGCAACAGAGGGGCAGAAGCCTGTCTAGTTTCAGGTTGTCTCAGATACAAGGAGAGTGAACCAGATACTGCTGTTTACCTGGGGAGACTGTCTATATGCTGTGGAACCACAGGTCGGTTTACTTGCACTAAGGATGTTTCCCTGGTGGATCGATATGGTTTCAAGTGATCATAGTGAACAACTTTTGATCCAGCTCGAGGAGGTCTCAAACCCAATAGCTTTGTAAGGTCCAGTCCAGTTATACTTTCTCTGTGTAGTGAGATCATCCATCCAAACAAGATCTCCACATTTATCAGGTTTGAACCTTGCGGTTGTTGAATCGTACTCACTCTTGAGTCTCTGCTCCTCACGAAAAACTGTGTCAAGCCATTTCACCAGTTGTGTGCCATAGTTCTGTGGTGTTACTGGTGTTACTGGTGATACTACTGATGTGGAGAGAGTCACAGTAACAGGCAGACGAGGCTCTCTGCCATCAGCAAGAAAATAAGGTGAGTATCCAGTGCTTGACTGGGTTCAATGAGAGAACCACTGCTGGCAGATAATAATCCCAGTTTAGCCAACTGTTCATACATGTATGAAGTACACGTATGAACATGTATTAAGTACATGTATGAACATGTATGAAGTACATCTATGAACATGTATTAAGTACACGTATGAACGTATGAAGTACACGTATGAACATGTATGAAGTACATGTATGAACGTATGAAGTACATGTATGAACATGTATGAAGTACATGTATGAATGTATGAAGTACATGTATGAATGTATGAAGTACATGTATGAACATGTATGAAGTACATGTATGAACATGTATGAAGTACATGTATGAACGTATGAAGTACACGTATGAACATGTATGAAGTACATGTATGAACGTATGAAGTACATGTATGAACATGTATGAAGTACATGTATGAATGTATGAAGTACATGTATGAATGTATGAAGTACATGTATGAACATGTATGAAGTACATGTATGAACGTATGAAGTACATGTATGAACGTATGAAGTACACGTATGAACATGTATGACGTACATGTATGAACGTATGAAGTACATGTATGAACGTATGAAGTACATGTATGAACATGTATGAAGTACATGTATGAACGTATGAAGTACATGTATGAACGTATGAAGTACACGTATGAACATGTATGAAGTACATGTATGAACGTATGAAGCACATGTATGAACATGTATGAAGTACATGTATGAACGTATGAAGTACATGTATGAACGTATGAAGTACACGTATGAAGTACATGTATGAACGTATGAAGTACATGTATGAACATGTATGAAGTACATGTATGAACATGTATGAAGTACATGTATGAACGTATGAAGTACATGTATGAACATGTATGAAGTACATGTATGAACGTATGAAGTACATGTATGAACGTATGAAGTACACGTATGAAGTACATGTATGAATGTATGAAGTACATGTATGAACATGTTTTAAGTACACGTATGAACGTATGAAGTACATATATGAACATGTATGAAGTACATGTATGAACGTATGAAGTACATGTATGAACGTATGAAGTACATGTATGAACATGTTTTAAGTACACGTATGAACGTATGAAGTACATGTATGAACGTATGAAGTACATGTATGAACGTATGAAGTACATATATGAACATGTTTTAAGTACACGTATGAACGTATGAAGTACATGTATGAACGTATGAAGTACATGTATGAACATGTATGAAGTACATGTATGAATGTATGAAGTACATGTATGAACGTATGAAGTACATATATGAACATGTATGAAGTACATGTATGAACGTATGAAGTACATGTATGAACATGTATGAAGTACATGTATGAATGTATGAAGTACACGTATGAACGTATGAAGTACATATATGAACATGTATGAAGTACATGTATGAACGTATGAAGTACATGTATGAACATGTATGAAGTACATGTATGAACGTATGAAGTACATGTATGAAGTACATGTATGAACATGTATGAAGTACATGTATGAACGTATGAAGTACATGTATGAACATGTATGAAGTACATGTATGAACGTATGAAGTACATGTATGAACGTATGAAGTACATGTATGAACGTATGAAGTACATGTATGAACATGTATGAAGTACATGTATGAACGTATGAAGTACATGTATGAAGTACATGTATGAACGTATGAAGTACATGTATGAACATGTATGAAGTACATGTATGAACGTATGAAGTACATGTATGAAGTACATGTATGAACATATGAAGTACATGTATGAACATGTATGAAGTACATGTATGAACGTATGAAGTACATGTATGAACATGTATGAAGTACATGTATGAACGTATGAAGTACATGTATGAACGTATGAAGTACATGTATGAACATGTATGAAGTACATGTATGAAGTACACGCAAGAACATGTATGAAGTACATGTATGAACGTATGAAGTACATGTATGAACATGTATGAAGTACATGTATGAAGTACACGCAAGAACATGTATGAAGTACACGCAAGAACATGTATGAAGTACATGTATGAACGTATGAAGTACATGTATGAAGTACATGTATGAACATGTTTTCAGTACATGTATGAATGTATAAAGTACATGTATGAATGTATAAAGTACATGTATGAACATGTATGAAGTACATGTATGAACATGTTTTAAGTACATGTATGAACATGTATGAAGTACATGTATGAACATGTATGAAGTACACGCAAGAACATGTATGAAGTACATGTATGAACATTTATGAAGTACATGTATGAACGCATGAAGTACATCTATGAACATGTATTAAGTACATGTATGAACATGTATGAAGTACACGCAAGAACATGTATGAAGTACACGCAAGAACATGTATGAAGTACATGTATGAACGTATGAAGTACATGTATGAACATGTATGAAGTACATGTATGAACGTATGAAGTACATGTATGAACGTATGAAGTACATGTATGAACATGTATGAAGTACATGTATGAACGTATGAAGTACACGTATGAACATGTATGAAGTACATGTATGAACGTATGAAGTATATTTATGAATGTATGAAGTACACGTATGAACATGTATGAAGTACATGTATGAACGTATGAAGTACATGTATGAACGTATGAAGTACATGTATGAACATGTATGAAGTACATGTATGAACGTATGAAGTACACGTATGAACATGTATGAAGTACATGTATGAACGTATGAAGTACATGTATGAACATGTATGAAGTACATGTATGAAGTACACGCAAGAACATGTATGAAGTACACGCAAGAACATGTATGAAGTACATGTATGAACGTATGAAGTATATGTATGAACGTATGAAGTACATGTATGAAGTACACGCAAGAACATGTATGAAGTACATGTATGAACATGTTTTCAGTACATGTATGAACGTATGAAGTACATGTATGAACATGTATGAAGTACACGCAAGAACATGTATGAAGTACATGTATGAACATGTATGAAGTACATGTATGAACGTATGAAGTACATGTATGAACATGTATGAAGTACATTTATGAACGTATGAAGTACATGTATGAACATGTATGAAGTACATGTATGAACATGTATGAAGTACATGTGTGAACGTATGAAGTACATGTATGAACATGTATGAAGTACATGTATGAACGTGTATGAAGTACATGTATGAATGTATGAAGTACATGTATGAACGTATGAAGTACATGTATGAAGTACATGTATGAACATGTATGAAGTACATGTATGAACGTATGAAGTACATGTATGAACGTATGAAGTACATGTATGAACATGTATGAAGTACATGTATGAAGTACATGTATGAACATGTATGAAGTACATGTATGAAGTACATGTATGAACGTATGAAGTACATGTATGAACATGTATGAAGTACATGTATGAAGTACATGTATGAACGTATGAAGTACATGTATGAACATGTATGAAGTACATGTATGAAGTACATGTATGAACGTATGAAGTACATGTTTGAACATGTATGAAGTACATGTATGAAGTACATGTATGAACGTATGAAGTACATGTATGAACGTATGAAGTACATGTATGAACGTATGAAGTACATGTATGAACATGTATGAAGTACATGTATGAACGTATGAAGTACATGTATGAACGTATGAAGTACATGTATGAACGTATGAAGTACACGCAAGAACATGTATGAAGTACATGTATGAACATGTATGAAGTACATGTATGAACGTATGAAGTACACGCAAGAACATGTATGAAGTACACGCAAGAACATGTATGAAGTACATGTATGAACGTATGAAGTACATGTATGAACGTATGAAGTACATGTATGAACATGTATGAAGTACATGTATGAAGTACATGTATGAACGTATGAAGTACATGTATGAACGTATGAAGTACATGTATGAAGTACATGTATGAACGTATGAAGTACATGTATGAACATGTATGAAGTACATGTATGAAGTACATGTATGAACGTATGAAGTACATGTATGAACATGTATGAAGTACATGTATTAAGTACATGTATGAACGTATGAAGTACACGCAAGAACATGTATGAAGTACATGTATGAACATGTATGAAGTACATGTATGAACGTATGAAGTACACGCAAGAACATGTATGAAGTACATGTATGAACATGTATGAAGTACATGTATGAACGTATGAAGTACATGTATGAAGTACATGTATGAACATGTATGAAGTACATGTATGAACGTATGAAGTACACGCAAGAACATGTATGAAGTACACGCAAGAACATGTATGAAGTACATGTATGAACGTATGAAGTACATGTATGAACGTATGAAGTACATGTATGAACATGTATGAAGTACATGTATGAACGTATGAAGTACATGTATGAACGTATGAAGTACATGTATGAACGTATGAAGTACATGTATGAAGTACATGTATGAACGTATGAAGTACATGTATGAACATGTATGAAGTACATGTATGAACGTATGAAGTACATGTATGAACGTATGAAGTACATGTATGAAGTACATGTATGAACGTATGAAGTACATGTATGAACATGTATGAAGTACATGTATGAACGTATGAAGTACATGTATGAACATGTATGAAGTACATGTATGAACGTATGAAGTACATGTATGAACATGTATGAAGTACATGTATGAACGTATGAAGTACATGTATGAACGTATGAAGTACATGTATGAACGTATGAAGTACACGCAAGAACATGTATGAAGTACATGTATGAACGTATGAAGTACATGTATGAACGTATGAAGTACATGTATGAACATGTATGAAGTACATGTATGAACGTATGAAGTACATGTATGAACATGTATGAAGTACATGTATGAACGTATGAAGTACATGTATGAACATGTATGAAGTACATGTATGAACGTATGAAGTACATGTATGAACGTATGAAGTACATGTATGAACGTATGAAGTACACGCAAGAACATGTATGAAGTACATGTATGAACGTATGAAGTACATGTATGAACGTATGAAGTACATGTATGAAGTACACGCAAGAACATGTATGAAGTACATGCATGAACATGTATGAAGTACATGTATGAAGTACATGCAAGAACATGTATGAAGTACACGCAAGAACATGTATGAAGTACATGCATGAACATGTATGAAGTACATGTATGAACGTATGAAGTACATGTATGAAGTACACGCAAGAACATGTATGAAGTACATGCATGAACATGTATGAAGTACATGTATGAAGTACACGCAAGAACATGTATGAAGTACACGCAAGAACATGTATGAAGTACATGTATGAACGTATGAAGTACATGTATGAACATGTTTTCAGTACATGTATGAATGTATGAAGTACATGTATGAACATGTTTTAAGTACATGTATGAAGTACATGTATGCAGCACTCGTATTTCATACATGTACTTCATAGATGTATGAAGTACATGTAATAGTTACTTTATTCTGAAGGACGAACACACAAACATCAACAGAAAGTGATTTTATTTTGAAGATATCTTTTACTCAATGACGTCAGCGCTGTGCGGGGATGCAGCGGGTTACCATGGTAACAGCAGCCTCCTCTCCCAGCATGCAGCAGCAGAGCGCCGCCCCTCTCAGTGCGGCAGCAGGTGGAAGTGCAGCAGGGTGGAGCAGCAGACAGACGCACCGCAGCCAGGAGGTAAGACTGTCTCTCAGCCTGTCTCTCTCAGCCTGTCTCTCTCTGTCTCTACCTGTCTGTCTCTACCTGTCTGTCTGGCTCTTCATCCTCCACCTGTCTATCTGTCTGTGTCCTCAGCTCTTCTCTCTGTGTGTCTTGTGTGTCTCATTCTGGGCCATGTGTGTCTGCCGCTCCGCTGTCTGAAGGCTCGGACGCGCCAGCGGCAGAAGCGGCAGACGCGGCAGAAGCGGCAACGTTTGTTTCTTTGCCACTGCTCGGTGTACCGCTCGGTGTGCCCCGCCGCGCCGCGCCGCGCCGCGCCGCTGCCGCCTGTTGGCCTGCGGGCTAACTTAGCTTCAGATCAGAGTCGGGGGAGAACGTGAACGTGTGCGCGTGCTCGTGTCTGTGAGCAGATGATTGACAGGTGGAGAAGTATAATTAATATTTGATGCTGCATCATCATGGCTGCTGACAGCCTCTATTCTGCCTACTGAGCATGCTCAGTGACTTCTTACTCCTGTACTCCTCCTCCCTTTTCTCCTCCTCACCTCCTCCTCTCCTCTCTCCTCTCCTCTCTCCTCTCCTCTCCTCTCTCTTCTCCTCACCTCCTCCTCTCCTCTCTCCTCTCCTCCTCCTCTCCTCTCCCCACCTCCTCCTCTCCTCTCTCTTCTCCTCACCTCCTCCTCTCCTCTCTCCTCTCCTCCTCCTCTCCTCTCCCCACCTCCTCCTCTCCTCTCTCTTCTCCTCACCTCCTCCTCTCCCTTCTCTTCTCCTCACCTCCTCCTCTCCTCTCCCCACCTCCTCCTCTCCTCTCTCCTCTCCTCCTCCTCTCCTCTCTCCTCTCCTCTCCTCTCTCCTCTCCTCCTCCTCACCTCCTCCTCTCCTCTCCCCACCTCCTCCTCTCCTCTCTCTTCTCCTCTCCCCACCTCCTCCTCTCCTCTCCCCACCTCCTCCTCTCCTCTCTCCCCACCTCCTCCTCTCCTCTCTCTTCTCCTCTCCTCCTCCTCTCCTCTCCTCCTCCTCTCCTCTCTCCCCACCTCCTCCTCTCCTCTCTCCTCTCCTCCTCCTCTCCTCTCCCCACCTCCTCCTCTCCTCTCTCTTCTTCTCTCCTCCTCCTCTCCTCTCTCCTCTCCCCACCTCCTCCTCTCCTCTCTCCTCTCCCCTCCTCCTCCTCTCCTCTCTCCTCTCCTGTCCTCCTCTCCCCACCTCCTCCTCCTCCTCCCTCCTCCTCCTCTCAGTTATTCATGGATGTATTATCAGAGCTGGTTATTGTCTGGTCCAGTAAGAATTGCTCGGCTGGTGCCAGTAAAGTTTCTCAGTAGTTTCTCTCTCGGGCCCGCGGCGTCTCTTTTATAATGGCGGTCTGTGGGGAAGATGCTTTCTGGGCTGCAGGGGGATTTTTTTGTGTAATACCACCAGTGGCCACTGGGAGGAACTGGCTGCCAGGCTGATACTGGGCTGTGTTTGAAACCAGCTACTATACCAGCAGTATAGCAAACAAAAGCTAAATCTGCAGTATAAAAAAATACTCGGATGTCAAACCCAGTATTATCTGACCAGTCTACCTCGCTACTACGTCCCACAATGCAAAGCGCTGGAACAACCTCGCGGTCCAGCCAACCGGCAGTGATGGCGGAGACTTTGAGGCTAAAATCTGTTGTAATGTTCACTGCAGGACTGTTAATATGTCACTTTATTATGTTTTAATGATTTCAGGAGAGAAAGTAACATGTAGAGTCATGTAGATGATGTCACAGGACAGTCAGACAGGTGTGTTGAGGTGATGATGTCACAGGACAGACAGGTGTGTTGAGGTGATGATGTCACAGGACAGTCAGACAGGTGTGTTGAGCTGATGATGTCACAGGATAGTCAGACAGGTGTGTTGAGCTGATGATGTCACAGGACAGTCAGACAAGTGCGTTGAGGTGATGATGTCACAGGACAGACAGGTGCGTTGAGGTGATGATGTCACAGGACAGTCAGACAGGTGTGTTGAGCTGATGATGTCACAGGATAGTCAGACAGGTGTGTTGAGCTGATGATGTCACAGGACAGTCAGACAAGTGCGTTGAGGTGATGATGTCACAGGACAGACAGGTGCGTTGAGGTGATGATGTCACAGGACAGTCAGACAGGTGTGTTGAGGTGATGATGTCACAGGACAGACAGGTGCGTTGAGGTGATGATGTCACAGGACAGTCAGACAGGTGCGTTGAGGTGATGATGTCACAGGACAGTCAGACAGGTGTGTTGAGCTGATGATGTCACAGGACAGACAGGTGTGTTGAGGTGATGATGTCACAGGACAGTCAGACAGGTGTGTTGAGCTGATGATGTCACAGGATAGTCAGACAGGTGTGTTGAGCTGATGATGTCACAGGACAGTCAGACAAGTGCGTTGAGGTGATGATGTCACAGGACAGACAGGTGCGTTGAGGTGATGATGTCACAGGACAGTCAGACAGGTGTGTTGAGCTGATGATGTCACAGGATAGTCAGACAGGTGTGTTGAGCTGATGATGTCACAGGACAGTCAGACAAGTGCGTTGAGGTGATGATGTCACAGGACAGACAGGTGCGTTGAGGTGATGATGTCACAGGACAGTCAGACAGGTGTGTTGAGGTGATGATGTCACAGGACAGACAGGTGCGTTGAGGTGATGATGTCACAGGACAGTCAGACAGGTGCGTTGAGGTGATGATGTCACAGGACAGTCAGACAGGTGTGT
>NC_056550.1:29994150-29996650 GCF_910596095.1 Thunnus maccoyii
TGGTATGACTGGTGATAATGGTTTGACTGGTGATGATAGTATGACTCTTGTTGATGGTATGACTGGTGATGATGGTTTGACTGGTGATGGTTAGACTGGTGATGATGGTATGACTCTTGTTGATGGTATGACTGGTGATGATGGTTTGACTGGTGATGATGGTATGACTGGTGATGATGGTTTGACTGGTGTTGATAGTTTGACTGGTGTTGATAGTTTGACTGGTGATGATGGTATGATGGCTTGACTGGTGTTGATAGTTTGACTGGTGATGATGGCTTGACTGGTGTTGATGGTTTGACTGGTGATGATGGTTTGACTGGTGATGATGGTTTGACTGGTGTTGATGGTTTGACTGGTGATGATGGTTTGACTGGTGATGATGGTTTGACTGGTGTTGATGGTATGACTGGTGTTGATAGTTTGACTGGTGATGATGGTTTGACTGGTGTTGATAGTTTGACTGGTGATGATGGTTTGACTGGTGATGATAGTTTGACTGGTGATGATGGTTTGACTGGTGATGATGGTTTGACTGGTGTTGATGGTATGACTGGTGATGATGGTATGATGGTTTGACTGGTGATGACGGTTTGACTGGTGATGATGGTATGACTGGTGATGATAGTATGATGGTTTGACTGGTGATGATGGTTTGACTGGTGATGATGGTATGACTGGTGATAATGGTTTGACTGGTGATGATAGTATGACTCTTGTTGATGGTATGACTGGTGATGATGGTTTGACTGGTGATGGTTAGACTGGTGATGATGGTATGACTCTTGTTGATGGTATGACTGGTGATGATGGTTTGACTGGTGATGATGGTATGACTGGTGATGATGGTTTGACTGGTGTTGATAGTTTGACTGGTGTTGATAGTTTGACTGGTGATGATGGTATGATGGCTTGACTGGTGTTGATAGTTTGACTGGTGATGATGGCTTGACTGGTGTTGATGGTTTGACTGGTGATGATGGTTTGACTGGTGATGATGGTTTGACTGGTGATGATGGTATGACTGGTGATAATGGTTTGACTGGTGATGATAGTATGACTCTTGTTGATGGTATGACTGGTGATGATGGTTTGACTGGTGATGGTTAGACTGGTGATGATGGTATGACTCTTGTTGATGGTATGACTGGTGATGATGGTTTGACTGGTGATGATGGTATGACTGGTGATGATGGTTTGACTGGTGTTGATGGTATGACTGGTGATGATGGTTTGACTGGTGATGATGGTATGACTGGTGATGATGGTTTGACTGGTGTTGATGGTTTGACTGGTGATGATGGTTTTACTGGTGATGATAGTATGACTGGTAATGATAGTATGACTGGTGATGATGGTTTGACTGGTGATGATGGTTTGACTGGTGATGATAGTATGACTGGTGTTGATAGTTTGACTGGTGATGATGGTTTGACTGGTGATGATGGTTTGACTGGTGTTGATGGTTTGACTGGTGATGATAGTTTGACTGGTGATGATGGTATGATGGTTTGACTGGTGATGACGGTTTGACTGGTGATGATGGTATGACTCTTGTTGATGGTATGACTGGTGATGATGGTTTGACTGGTGATGATGGTATGACTGGTGATGATGGTATGACTCTTGTTGATGGTATGACTGGTGATGATAGTTTGACTGGTGATGATGGTTTGACTGGTGATGATGGTATGACTGGTGATGATGGTATGACTGGTGATGATAGTTTGACTGGTGATGATGGTATGACTCTTGTTGATGGTATGACTGGTGATGATGGTATGACTGGTGATGATGGTATGACTGGTGATGATAGTTTGACTGGTGATGATGGTTTGACTGGTGTTGATAGTATGACTGGTGATGATGGTATGACTGGTGATGATGGTTTGACTGGTGATGATGGTATGACTCTTGTTGATGGTATGACTGGTGTTGATAGTATGACTGGTGATGATGGTTTGACTGGTGATGATAGTATGACTGGTGATGATGGTTTGACTGGTGATGATGGTATGACTGGTGATGCTGGTTTTACTGGTGACGATGGTTTGACTGGTGATGATGGTTTGACTCTTGTTGATGGTATGACTGGTGATGATGGTTTGACTGGTGATGATGGTATGACTCTTGTTGATGGTATGACTGGTGATGATAGTTTGACTGGTGATGATGGTTTGACTGGTGATGATGGTATGATGGTTTGACTGGTGTTGATAGTTTGACTGGTGATGATGGCTTGACTGGTGTTGATGGTTTGACTGGTGATGATGGTTTGACTGGTGATGATGGTATGACTGGTGATAATGGTTTGACTGGTGATGATAGTATGACTCTTGTTGATGGTATGACTGGTGATGATGGTTTGACTGGTGATGGTTAGACTGGTGATGATGGTATGACTCTTGTTGATGGTATGACTGGTGATGATGGTATGACTGGTGATGATGGTATGACTGGTGATGATGGTTTGACTGGTGTTGATGGTTTGACTGGTGAT
>NC_056550.1:30006650-30014150 GCF_910596095.1 Thunnus maccoyii
TATACAGGTACTAACTACACTATGGTTAATCCAGTTACTATGGTTACAGCAGTTACTATGGTTACTGTTAGTACTACTGGTCACTAACTATCGGACCTAAACTGCCCTCTTTACAATTTATAATAAATAACTATCTGTTCTGTACAGTCTATTTCATGGAAAGTGCAAATATTTGACATACAAAACAACTAAAAGTTACACTGCAGGATGTCGTCATGGCAACCACAAATCACTGGTTTACTAATAATGCCACACAATTGTGTTTTTATTTATGATTTTGTCACACAGCCTCCAGACTTTGTTGTAATTCTGATGTTTTATTGTAGTTTTTCCAGCGACCTCGGTCGTGTGGTCATTAAACCACTGATTCTAATGTTGATTCTATTTGTTACC
The DNA here is from genome assembly GCF_910596095.1 of Thunnus maccoyii. NCBI lineage: Eukaryota > Metazoa > Chordata > Actinopteri > Scombriformes > Scombridae > Thunnus > Thunnus maccoyii. Next base: position 30,007,044 of record NC_056550.1, read on the forward strand.
AAAATTTAGCCACCAAACTGTAACATCGGTTTTTAGCGTCGCTAATGAAGCTCCACTAATTCAGTGAGGAACATATTTCACTTCCTGTAAATTATTCACAATAAAAGTCTCCCATTATTTAGTCATTTAAAAGCTTTTAATTTGAAGCAGTAAAGCAGAAAATGTTAGATTTGCATCAGCGGTAACTTTACACAACTCTGATAGGCTGCCCCTTGGCAGGCTTCCTGAAGCTGGCCAATCAGAACAGAGTGGGCTCATCAGGAGGCGGGCCTTAAAGAGACAGGAGCTAAAACTGCCTGTTAGAGACAGAGGCTGAACTGAGGGGCTGCATAAAGGGCCAGAATAAGATAAATAGGGAGGTTTTAACTGGAATTATGCAAAGCTGCTGTAATGGAGTCCCAGAATAAAAATAAAAATACAGAGCTGGAGATGAGCAGAATAGCTCCCCTTTAATATATTCTGAAATTTGTCTTGAAACCCCAGATTTAGTTCAAACTGTTAGAAACTCAGATTTTTTATGATCTCCACATTTGTTTCAATTGGTTGTGATCGGTTGTTATTGGTTTTAGCGCCTCCAGATGTCATGTCAGTGTGACCAAAGCAAAAACCATTAGTTTCTGGTGAGAAACCTGAACCGTGACAGAAATGAGCAGAGGAACAGGAAGAACGCCACCTGGTGGCCAATCGGCTCTCTGATGTGTTGGTGTGTTTGTGTTGAGTTTAAAGCTCATTTCAGACCAAAGATTCACAACAAAACAAGTTGAAACTTGCAATGCAGCGGTCTGCAAAACCTGCCAGTTTACACCAATAACAACAAGACAGTGAATCATCTCCATAGCAACGACTCTCTGTACCTCTGTTCTCACTGATGGCTTTTCAGGCTTTTTTGTAGTTGGGTAAAATTTGTAGCATCTTAAAATATGAATGAGGATAGTGATAGTGAGTTACTTGCTACAGTTTCATTTCTAATATTGATGAAACAGCAAAAACATGAAAAAAAACGAGGTTCTCTTTTCATCTATCCAAAACTCAGATCAGTTGACAGTTTGCTGGCTTGACCAGCTGACTTTGCTAAAAGCTGATTAGCTGTTGAAACAGGTGACATGTCTCATGTTCTAAAACACCATCAGGCTTCAGTCGAGCTGTGATGGGACACGACGTTCTACAACGGTTTCGTCTTGTTGTGAATCTTTGGTCTGAACTGAGCCTCCAGCTGCAGCAACACAGCTCCAGAACATATCTATAAATATCTATATCTAAATCTACAACTATAAATCTATATATCAGGGGTTCAGCTGAAGTTGAAGCTGTTAAAATGAATTCATCAATCAATATCTACAGTGTGTGTGTGTGTGTGTGTGTGTGTGTGTGTGTGTGTGTGTGAGATAAACAGGATAAAGCTGGTGATCAATATTACAATATAGACAGTTATAGTTCATCAACAGCTCACTGATCAATAATTAAATAAATTGATCTAACATGAACACAGTCCAGCTGCCTGATGTCACATCATATCTGTGAGCCTGTGGAAGCAGCTGATTGGTCAGAACATGATAAGGGGCGGGGCCAGAGAGACCACCAGGGTCCAGACAGACAGGTTGTGTCTGAATCAGGTCCCGCTGCAGAATAAAGCCTCTGATTGGCTGAGAGGCAACACATCACAGATGCAACTGAGTTCAGGTGCTACAGTGGAGACAGTCTGCACCAGAGGTCAGAGGTCAGAGGTCAGAGGTTGGAGGACTGTTTGATGCTGTGGAAGGACACGCGGCTCGGTGAGGTGGGCAGTGACGTGACGCGCACCGCCCGACTCCGGATGGAGTGACGGTCCTGCCAACGAATCCAGCGCTTCCTGACTGCAGAACGCACCTGCACACAGACACACAGACAGGTAACAGACAGACAGTTCATACTGTATATGTATGCTAAAGTGTGCTGGTTTAAACTTATGAATAATACCAATACGGGGCCCACAGTAGAACCCTGTGGGGGGGGGGGGGGGTGTCAGATATATTCAGATTCAGGTCTTGCAGCAGCAGAAAGACAAAGTATGTACATAAGTAGAAATAAAATAAGACATAAATAAATAAGAGAAATAATAACTAAACAAAAGTGATTGAAGTGAACCTTAAACTAATAGTGCAGTAAAGTCTGGTGAGATTAGCATGGTTTAATATTCTAGACACTATGTGTAGTGTAGTATGACCGAGGGTCACAAGTGAAATATTCTATTATTATAATTATATTGTATTGCATCTCTTATACTATATATATAATACACTGTTAATACCATATGATATGTATTAATTTGAACAAAACCATGAGGCTCACTACAGAACCCTGTAGAACACTACAGATAGAAAGATAAAGAATAAATTACCTCACTGTTGAGAAAACAGTAGAACACTGACACAAAGAAACCCTGTAGAGACAGAGGGAGGGTTAGCGTTAGCAGCTAACAAAGCTAGCAGCTGACGGCAATTATTGCCCTGCCATTAGCTTAGCATAGGCTCAGTTTAGAGTTTAAACATGTGTCGCCTGGAACAGTCATATGGGCTGTAAATCCTGCTAAACGTCATTGTGTCTGAGGTTAAAGGTCAACTGCTACAAGGTGTAAGCTGCTGTAAAACGGCGCTGAGCTAACGCTAACTTGCTGTGACCCTGAAATCTGTGGAGTCCAAATGAAGTGAAATAAAGTGAGCAGATGAACCTGGAAGGACTCCAGTATGGAGTTAAAGTAGATGAAGACGATCTGAGCTACTTCATCTTCACCACCAGGATTCACAAAAAACAGCATGTAGGTGATTCCCAACAGAGGCAGCAGCACCAGAGTGGCCTTCACCGCCTTCCTGCAGGGACAATACATTTCATCAGAGAGCAACAGACAGGACACACAGTACAGACAGAACAGACAGAACACACAGTAGAGACAGAACAGACAGGACACACAGTACAGACAGAACTCACAGTACAGACAGTACAGACAGAACACACAGTACAGACAGAACACACAGTAGAGACAGAACAGACAGGACACACAGAACACACAGTACAGACAGAACAGACAGAACACACAGTACACACAGAACACACAGTACAGACAGAACAGACAGAACACACAGTAGAGACAGAACAGACAGGACACACAGTACAGACAGGACACACAGTACAGACAGAACAGACAGAACACACAGTAGAGACAGAACAGACAGGACACACAGTACAGACAGAACTCACAGTACAGACAGTACAGACAGAACACACAGTACACACAGAACACACAGTACAGACAGAACAGACAGGACACACAGTACAGACAGAACTCACAGTACAGACACAACAGACAGGACACACAGTACAGACAGAACAGACAGAACACACAGTACAGACAGTAGAGACAGAACAGACAGAACACACAGTACAGACAGAACTCACGGTACAGACACAACAGACAGGACACACAGTACAGACAGAACAGACAGAACACACAGTACAGACAGTAGAGACAGAACAGACAGAACACACAGTACAGACAGAACTCACAGTACAGACAGAACAGACAGGACACACAGTACAGACAGAACTCACGGTACAGACACAACAGACAGGACACACAGTACAGACAGAACAGACAGAACACACAGTACAGACAGTAGAGACAGAACAGACAGAACACACAGTACAGACAGAACTCACAGTACAGACAGAACAGACAGGACACACAGTACAGACAGAACTCACAGTACAGACACAACAGACAGGACACACAGTACAGACAGAACAGACAGAACACACAGTACAGACAGTAGAGACAGAACAGACAGAACACACAGTACAGACAGAACTCACAGTACAGACAGTACAGACAGAACAGACAGAACAGACAGTACGGACAGTAGAGACAGAACAGACAGAACACATAGTACAGACAGAACACACAGAACAGACAGTACAGACAGAACAGACAGAACACACAGTACAGACAGAACTCACAGAACAGACAGAACAGACAGGACACACAGTACAGACACAACAGACAGGACACACAGTACAGACAGAACTCACAGTACAGACACAACAGACAGAACACACAGTACAGACAGAACAGACAGAACGGACAGTAGAGACAGAACACACAGTACAGACAGAACAGACAGTACAGACAGAATAGACAGAACACACAGTACAGATAGAACACACAGTACAGACAGAACAGACAGAACACACAGTACAGACAGAACACACAGTACAGACAGTATAGACAGTACAGACAGAACAGACAGTACAGACAGAAGAGGCAGTAGAGACAGTACAGACAGTAGAGACAGTACAGACAGTACAGACAGTACAGACAGAAGAGGCAGTAGAGACAGTACAGACAGTACAGACAGTACAGACAGAAGAGGCAGTAGAGACAGTACAGACAGTAGAGACAGAAGAGGCAGTACAGACAGAAGAGGCAGTAGAGACAGTACAGACAGTACAGACAGTACAGACAGTACAGACAGAAGAGGCAGTAGAGGCAGTACAGACAGTACAGACAGTACAGACAGAAGAGACAGTACAGACAGTAGAGACAGTAGAGAGTACAGACAGTACAGACAGAAGAGACAGTACAGACAGAAGAGACAGTACAGACAGTACCGACAGTACAGACAGTAGAGACAGTACAGACACAACAGACAGTACCGACAGAACAGACAGTAGAGACAGTACAGACAGTAGAGACAGTACAGACAGAAGAGACAGTACTGACAGTACAGACAGTACAGACAGAAGAGACAGTACAGACAGAAGAGACAGTAGAGACAGTACAGACAGTACAGACAGTAGAGACAGTACAGACAGAAGAGACAGTACAGACAGTACAGACAGAACAGACAGTAGAGACAGTACAGACAGTACAGACAGTACAGACAGAAGAGACAGTACAGACAGTACAGACAGTAGAGACAGTACAGACAGTACAGACAGAACAGACAGTACAGACAGTACAGACAGTACCGACAGAACAGACAGTACAGACAGTACAGACAGTAGAGACAGTACAGACAGAAGAGACAGTACAGACAGTACAGACAGTACAGACAGAAGAGACAGTACAGACAGTACAGACAGTACAGACAGTAAAGACAGTACAGACAGTACAGACAGTACCGACAGAACAGACAGTACAGACAGTACAGACAGTACAGACAGTACAGACAGTACAGACAGAAGAGACAGTACAGACAGTACAGACAGTAGAGACAGTACAGACAGTACAGACAGAAGAGACAGTACAGACAGAAGAGACAGTACAGACAGTACAGACAGTACAGACAGTACAGACAGTAGTCTGTGTCACGGCTCTCACCTGTATTGGATTGTCTCAGAAGTCGTCGATGCTCTCAGTTTGGTCATCAGGATCCGAACGATGTTGAACAGGAAGACAAAGTTCATCTAAAGAAGACGAGACGTTTAACTTGATATTATTTAAATCACTTCTTAAAAATATTTGAACATGTTTCATCATTTTCTGACGCCGCGTCCTCAAGTGTTGTTTTGTCTTGTTTGTTTAACGTTATCTAAACCTGATGTTTATATGTAAAAGCTCAGAGATCAGAGGTAGACTTCATTCAAGATTCAAAAACACGTCTTCAGCAGAGACAGAAAATAAAAGTATGAAAGTCTTGAAGCTTTTTAAAGAAACAAGAAGAAGAGCGAAAACTGTTGGAACCGTTTTCTTTTTCTCTGGATGTCAGACTGTCGATCCTTCCAATCAATACAAACACAACAGATTCATCATGCATATTTATATCATATGGCCAAAAGTATGTGGACAGCCTTGGAACTATTTGTCTTCATCTCATCAGCAGCAGGATCCAGTCCAGACTAGTCCAGACTAGTCCAGACTAGTCCAGACCAGTCCAGACCACTTCAGACCAGTCATGACCAGTCCAGAACAGTTCAAACTAGTTCAGTCCAGTGCAGACCAGCTCGGTTTGGAGGTGTTCTTACAAGCAGGACCAGGATCATGGGACCCTGGTAGATGTAGTCTGTATAAACTCCCGCCCTCTTTCCGAACCAGCACCTGGCAATCAGAAAACAATCACCAATCAGATCTGGTCACAGAGTTACACACTCTGACATCATCTGTGTCCAATCACACACCGAATCAAACAAAATAAAAAGTCTAAACAAGCTGTGAAAGTGTATTTTCCACCTCGGCGTGTGTTTCCAGGTGTAACACATCACATCTACAGGTGCATTGTGGGTAATGTGGCGGTTTTGATGAGGAAGAAGAACATGAGGAATAAAAGAGTCTAAAGATGTAAACTTTCAGTGAATGATTATCTTTCTTAGTTTATTTACATCCTGCTGATTTGGCACTTCCTGTTGACACTAACCATGGAAACAGACAACAACCACCTGAATCTGAGGAAGTTGTGACATCACTGCTCCCATGTGACCTCACTTCCTGTGTGATCATGTGACTCACTTTTCATTATCATAGTAAAGTTTCCCAAAAGCCCACGCCACGATGATGGGAAACGGGATACCTGTGGACACACAGACAGGTGACAGTCAGCTGCTAAGCTAACAATTGCATTGCAAAGGATCACACATTGGTTTGATCAATCATGTCTGAGTCTAAATGTAAACAAGGCAAAAGGTATATTTTTCTCTAAAACTATGGTACAACCTCCTAACGCTGATATTCTCATCAAAGGTGAAAAGACTGACATAGTTACTGATATTTATTTTAATATTTTGGTGTGACACTGGATCCAAATTTGAACTTAAACAAACATGTTAAATAAACGGTTAAAACCATGTACTACAAATTTTAGACATATTAGAAACTGTCTCTCTTTGGACGCAGCAGATATTTATGCAGCTGTGATTCTTTCCCACATGTCTTATTGATCACATGTTGGGGTCAGGCTGGAGAAACAGCCATAAAACCTCCTTAAACAAACAAACTCTAAAAACTCTGGACAAAAAAACCAATGCATTTTCATCACTGTAGGGTTCTGCAGAAATACAACTTACTGAACTTTGAGAATTTTAGATTATTCTCAGATTTGTGCCTAGTTTATAAAATGTTAAATGGTTTGTCTTCCTCCA
>NC_056550.1:30021650-30031650 GCF_910596095.1 Thunnus maccoyii
TCAAACTGCACAGCTGTTAATGATACTGATGATACACTGTTACCCTTCATTACGCTGCTATTTGTGTATTTAATGGCTCCACTTACAGCTGCTCTGCTGACTCACACAGGGTTGCAGGTCTTACTGGTGTTGTGCAGATCTTACTGGTGTTGTGCAGATCTTACTGGTGTTGTGCAGGTCTTACTGGTGTTGTGCAGGTCTTACTGGTGTTGTGCAGGTCTTACTGGTGTTGTGCAGATCTTACTGGTGTTGTGCAGGTCTTACTGGTGTTGTGCAGGTCTTACTGGTGTTGTGCAGGTCTTACTGGTGTTGTGCAGGTCTTACTGGTGTTGTGCAGGTCTTACCGGTGTTTTGCTGCATGACGGCAGATGTTGAAGCCTGATGGAGTTCAACACTGTTAAATCACACAGATGACTTGAAGTGTAACTACTGATACTGACAGAGAGACTGTTTGTTTCTGTCTTATTCCTTCATTTTTTTTTTAATTCTGTTGTTTTGTATCAAAGTCAGGTTTCATATGACCTGATGAAATTTGACAGAACCTGAGTGCTGAATATAAGACTCTTCTTCTTTTTCAGAAGGCTTTTTAATAGATATCTGTCTGTTTTAATTTGTGACTTTTTTGTGCCACCTCTCTCACCTGGCATTCAAGATTTGTCAGAAATCTTTTTAGTTAACCTCACAAAGGATGCAGCACTATAAATATAAAGCAAACGTAACTTCCAGAAATAAACATCGTCTTTTATTTGGGCCAGTATGGTGGCCCATTTTACTGTCTGAGTCTCAAGTTGAAGCATTTTGGTCTGTTAGGTGACAGAATACAAGTGTAGAATCTAAAAATAGTACAGTAGTGAAACGTTTGGGAGGAAAAAATCCATAAAGAGTCTCAAACATGATCTGCAGAGACAGACTTTGCAGCACCTGGCTGCGGTCGAGTGATCGATTCTGTCCCACCCGTAAACTGATCAGATTCTTTTACATTTTATTTGTGAGATAACTCATCTCTCCTATAATACAACAAACTTCTTCTTCTTCTTTACTGTGCAGCTCTGCTGTTCTCATGTTGCTGGAATAATGTTGAACTGTATCATGTGACTGTTCTTCTGTCTTGATTTCACAGAAGAGCCAAACTCCCAAATCAGAATCCAAGAAGGTGACCTTCAGCCTCAAGAATAATAACAGCTGGTAAGAAACTGCATGTAATGATTATAGTAAATATGTATTGTGTGTATATATATATATATATATATATATATATATATATATATATATATAATGCTACTATACAAGTAACCCTGATGAGAGGGGCTACATGCAGAGGTTGTGGGATATATGGATGATGATTGATGAGGTACAACGAACATGCTACGGCAAGGGGGAGCCAGGACGACAGGTCAGAGGGGAGATATCATCATCCTCCCCACACTCCGAGATTGGGTACCAAGCCCTAACGACCTTAATACAAGGGCAACTGACCTAAGAATGACTATCATAACTAAGCTGGACACCCAGCACCCCCGTAGCCGATTACCAAGGATAAGTGACAAAGTACCCTCTGAAAGTCTGCTAGAGGATGTGAATGCAGCGTTACGTACTATCCCTACTAGGACCGTAACCGAGACCAATCAGCTGATATACACCACAGCAACATGAGCCTAGAGATGCTTGGCTACAAGATGAACACCATGAGCCACAAATAGCATTACCCTCCATGGAGAAGGAGGCTGGAGGCCAAGATCAAGGCGACATGGAGAGAAGTTAGTCAACTCTCAGAGCTACAGAAAGGTGTGGGGATGACAGGGATACCCAGGAAGTACAACAAACTGTCCAGACCTGAGGCACTGGAGACTGCCAAGCAAAGGCTCACAGCTCTGGCTACCTGCCTGAAGACATACACAGGAGAAGCAGAAGCCAGGAGAATAAATAGGATGTTCTCCACCAAACCATCCAAAGTGTACTTTAAGTGGCAAGGTAATAACACAAGAACAGATCCTCCCAGGGCTGAGACTGAACAATACTGGAAGAGCATCTGGAAGAAGGAGGCATCACATAACACCAATGCTCAGTGGCTAGTGGATCTAAGAACAGACCACAGCAATCTCCCAGAACAAGATCCAGTAACCATTACAATGGCAGACATCCAAGAGAGTGTCATGTATGAAGAGCTGGACAGCACCGGGCCCAGACATGATCCACACCTACTGGCTAAAGAAACTAACTGCGGCACAAATGAACCAGCTGCTGATGGATGGGACGCACCCAGAATGGTCAACCCAAGGGCGGACAGTCCTGATCATGAAGGACCCCCAGAAGGGCACGATCCCATCCATCTACCGGCCAATAATCTGCCTCTGTACAACATGGAAGCTCCTGTCAGGCATCGTAGCGGCTAAGATGAATAGGCACATGGCCCAATACATGAGCAGGGCCCAGAAAGGAATTGGTAGTAATACCAGGGGAGCTAAGCATCAGCTACTGGTCGATAGAACAGTCACCCCAGACTGCAAGACCAGGCAGACCAACCTGTGCACCGCTTAGACTGACTACAAGAAAGCCTACGACTCAATGCCACGCACATGGATACTGGAATGCTTGGAAATGTACAACATCAACAGAACACTTAGAGCCTTCATCAAGAACTCAATGGGGCTGTGGAAAACGACTCTGGAGGCCAACTCAAAGCAAACTGCACAAGTTACCATCAAGTGCGGCATATACCAAGGTGATCCACTATCCCCGCTGCTGTTCTGCATAGGCCTGAACCCCTCAGCCAGATCATCTCAAAGAGTGGCTACGGATACCGGTTCTGAAGTGGAACAACCATCAGTCACCTCCTCTACATGGATGACATCAAGCTGTATGCCAGGAATGAGCGAGACATCGACTCACTGATCCACATCACCAGGATCTACAGCAACAAGCGGAATGTCATTCGGACTAGATAAGTGTGGTCGGATGGTATCGAAGAGAGGGAAGATGATCAGAACTGAGGGGGTTGAGCTACCAGAAGGCAGCATTGCAGATGTTCAGGACAGCTACAAATACCTTCGGATCCTGCAGGCGAATGGGAACCTTGAGGAGGCCACAAGGAAGTCAGCCACAGCCAAATACCTACACAGAGTAAGGCAGGTCCTGAAAAGTCGGCTGAATGGGAAGAACAAGATACGGGCCATCAACACTTACGCCCTGTCAGTCATCAGACACCTTGCTGGTATAGTAAGCTGGCCAAAGGAGGAGATAGAGGCCACTGATATCAAGACAAGGAAGCTCCTCACAATGCATGGAGGGTTTCATCCCAAGTCCAGCACCCTGAGACTGTACACTAAGCGGAACGAGGAAGGCAAAGGACTGGTGAGCGTCAGAGCCACTGTCCAGGACGAAACAACCAACATCCAGGAATACATCAGGAAGATGGGCCCCAAAGATGACCTGCTAAGTGAATACCTCAGGCAGCAGAAACCCGATGATGCAGAGGAGGAGGAGGAACCATCATGGAGGGACAAGCCCCTACACGGCATGTACCACCGACGGATAGAAGAAGTGGCTGATATCAAGAAATCCTACCAGTGGCTGGAAAAGGCTGGACTGAAGGACAGCACAGAAGCACCGATCATGGCAGCACAAGAACAGGCACTCAGTACAAGATCAATAGAGGCGGGGATCTACCACACCAGACAGGACCCCAGGTGCAGGCTGTGCAAAGATGCTCCTGAGACAGTTCAGCACATAATAGCAGGGTGTAAGATGCAGGCAGGAACAGCGTACATGGAACGCCATAACCAAGTGGCTGGCATAGTGTACAGGAACATCTGCACTGAGTATGGGCTGGAGGTCCCAAGGTCACAATGGAAGACACCTCCTAAGGTGGTTGAGAATGACCGAGCCAAGATCCTGTGGGACTTCCAGATCCAGACTGACAAACTGGTGATGGTGAACCAACCAGACATCGTGTTGATCAACAAACAACAGAAGAAGGCAGCGGTGATAGACGTAGCAATCCCAAGCGACAGCAACATCAGGAAGAAGGAACACGAGAAGATCGAAAAATACCAAGAGGAGCTAGAAAAGATATGGGGAGTGAAGGCAACAGTGGTGCCAGTGGTAATGGGAGCACTGGGGGCTGTGACCCACAAACTGGGAGAGTGGCTCCAGCAGATTCCAGGTACAACATCTGAGGTCTCTGTCCAGAAGAGCCCAGTCCTAGGAACAGCTGAGATACTGCACAGAACCCTCAAACTCCCAGACCTCTGGTAGAGACACCCCCCCCCCCCCCCCCCCCCCCCCCCCCCCCCCCCCCAGAAGGGTATGTAGTCTGTCATTCAGAGCATCTTCAGTTTATTTGTTATTATAATTGTGATTTAAAATGACGGACTGAACCTTTAATTACACATCTACAGCTGCTGTCTGAATGCTGCTTTCAAGTGCAGCTCGTTCATTCAAGTTTTCAAAGTCAAGTGCACTCCACATTCAAGAGGCTCAGAGACTACAACAGACTGTTGCTAGGAAACACACAAAAACATTCAACAGGTTTCCTCATCTTCATCATCATCATCAGTGATCATATTGATGACTCACCAGGACGATGATCTCGGTGCACTGACTGTAGTTTCCTCGAGGAGCCCAGCTGCCGTTCGACTGACACTCTCTGTACACCTGGTCTGAAGACACACACACACACACACACACACACACACGCACACACACACACACACACGCACGCACACACACACACGCATGCACACACACACACACACACACACACACACACACACACACACGCACGCACGCACACACACACACACACACACACACACGCACACACACACGCACGCACACACACACACGCATGCACACACACACACACGCACACACGCACACACACGCACGCACGCACACACCACACACACACACACACACACACACACACAATAATGGAATAAAGATAATTTTATTAAATCAATATGTCCAATAACAAACTAATAGAACTAAAAGTGAGAGATTTAGAAGAAAAGTTTAAAGTTTGTTCTATAACAACATATTTCTATAATAATGTATATTTTATATTAAAACATATTTCTATAATAATGTATATTTCGGTAACACTTTTTTAAACCATTATTTATTTCAGGGGAGTTTCTCTGAGAGGAGGCTTCTGTTTTTCAGGAATGTCCTGATCATATTCACACCTGGAAGCTGCCCAGTACAACCACAGTCTGACCTGCTGCCACTGGGCAGCTCCATTAGAGCAGCTGGGGTTAGGGGCCTTGCTCAAGGGCACCTCAGTGGTGGTAATGAAGGCAGCTTCCTCACTTTCCCAGATTCATCCTGCCGGTCTGGGGATTGAACTGATGACCCTCTAGTAACAAACTCACTTCTCTAAGCTTTATCTGTCTGATGTGTCAGTGTGTAATGTCTTATTGGCTCGTAGTGATGAACCTACAGAGAATTATATTTATATTATAGAGTCTGCAGCTCCTCCTCTCAGCTTTATGGAGCTTTATAGTGAGTTTCAGCTCATTGTTTATCTGTCCGGCTGCAACTTTACTGTTCTGGTTCACTCTCAGCGCTCTCATAGCGTCGTTTTGGGTCGTATCAGGCAGCTTTACACTACCTGCTCAGCACCAGACGGCAAACAGACAGAGTTAGCTGTCGACTAGCTGGTGAACATAGTGGAGCATTTAGCAGCTAAAGAGCCAGATATTTCCCTCAGGAGTTGGTAGAGAGCAAAAACAGCTAAAAGAGAGTGAATATTGGACTTTTATTCACCAGGTGGACAGAAACATGAATGATAATGTTGCCCCGTAACTGCTGGATGTGGAAATAAGCAACAGTTTGCTGACAAGTTCAACATATCAACTTAAAGCTGATGATGAGTCAGAGTTGTGATCACTAGTTGTTTCTGATGGAAACATCAGTTATTAAGGTTCACTCAATGGCTATTCTGGAGCTTTTGATCAGGTATCATAGAGCTGTAGATTGTTTTGTTTTGAAGTTCAAGAATGAAAAAAATGTTAATATCGAATCAATCAATAACAAGTGAAAGTGATCAGATTGTTCCTGAAGATGAGAAACTCCCACACTGATGACTGATGAATTAATTGATCTGTGAGCCATAAGCATCTACAGTGTTACTATGACAACAGCAGGACTGTAATGTGGCCCCCACACTGTCACTGCCCCCCCCAGAACAATAAGTCAAGGTTCAGCTGCTCTGCCAATCAGTGGCAAGAGAGGGAAGAGAGCGAGGGTATTTCTCTGGGATGATGATGATGAAGGAGGCGGAGAGAGACATGAGCTACAGCTAGTTTACAAGTGACTCACACACATACACACACACACACACACACACACACACACACACACACACACACACACTGTAATTTGTCCATTTGGCAGGAGAAACTCAGATCCTCCTCCGCTCAGCTGCTCGCTGTGTTTCTGTACATCAGTGAGATCACGCAGTGCTCAGCTGTGATTGGTACTAATAATAACAAAATGACTAAATAAATACCTAAAGTGAAATTTGTCTTGACATTTGTTCACTTGGATGACACAGGAACAAGTTGAACATGTGCAGTCTGTCCTTCAGAGGCTGCTGAGAACCAGTTTCACGCTTTCCTGCTCCACTCCTCATCCTCCCAGACTCTTCACACCAGTTTGTGGTGGAGGTCGACACCGTTGGAGCGGGTCCCAGCAGTCTGTCCATTGTTCTCCTACAAGCTGCCCCCTGCAGAGGATCTACGCAGTGACCGAACTGTTACCCTTCAAGCTAGCCCTGCAGGAGTGGAGGCAGCTGTTTGTGGTCTGGAACGACCACAACAACCTAGAATACATTCACACGGCCAGACGGCTGAATTCCTGCCAAGCCGGGTCGGCGACGCTTTTCAACTGGTTCAACTTCACCTTCGTCTGCCACTCTGGCTCGAAGAACACGAAACCAGATACCCTTTCCCGTTTGATCCAGACCAGTGACTCCCCTGCTGACACACAGTCATCCTTACTGTTGTTGACATTACAACATGTGTTCTGCCTTCACAGATATCGTCTTCTACCTTTGTAGGGTCCAGATCCACTAACAGACAGACAGGTAGAGAAATAAGACAGGTACGTACTGGTGGTATTGTAGTGGATGCCGTTGAACTGCTCAGGACAGGGTCTGGAAATCAGCTCTCCAGCTGCACTGCGAGGCCAACAGGTTCCTATACCGTCCACAGACAGGTCACAGTACAGACCTGCAAACAGGCAGACTGTGAGTTTGTGGATTTTATATTGTAAAATAATGCATCTTTTAGATGCAGTAAGCTTACTGAGAGTGTACAGATTTAAACATATTTTTATTGAGTAAAATCAAACACTTCCGTGGATATTCCCCCCCCCCCCCCCCCCCCCCGGCGCTCTCACTCCCTCACCTGCTTCACAGTAAAACCCTTTCGGTCAAAGGAATCTGATGAAATTGAGGTATGAATCATGGACGTGTTATTAGCTGTTATGTAGCAAGAAGGAGCTTCAATCACACATGGTACTCTGAAGTAAACTCTAATATTCTGGGGTACTCCATGGTATGCCTGGGTAGTCCTTGATGGTCCTGGGTGGTCCCAGGTGGTCTGGGGTACCTGAGTGTAGTGCTGGATTGTCATTGTAGTCCAGGGGATTTGAGGGTATTCCTGTGTAGTCAGGGTAATCATGGGCACTTAGGGGCACTCTTGTCCAGTTAGTGTAGTCCTGGACACTCTGTAGTCAGAGGGAGTCCTGGGATTTTACAAGTACTCTTGTGTAGTCAGGGTACTTCTAGGTACTAAAGGACTCATCTGTTGTTGTGGTTATCCTGGCCACTTAAAGTTACTCTTGTGTAGTCAGGGTACTTCTAGGTACTCTTGTGTAGTCCTCGGTTGTTGTGGTTATCCCAGGTGCTTAAAGGTACTATTGTGTAGTCAGGGTACTTCTAGGTACTCTTGTGTAGTCCTCGGTTGTTGTGGTTATCCCGGGTACTTAAAGGTACTCTTGTGTAGTCAGGGTACTTCTAGGTACTAAAGGGTACTCCTCTGTTGTTGTGGTTATCCTGGGTACTTAAAGGTACTCTTGTGTAGTCAGGGTACTTCTAGGTACTAAAGGACTCCTCTGTTGTTGTGGTTATCCTGGCCACTTAAAGTTACTCTTGTGTAGTCAGGGTACTTCTAGGTACTCTTGTGTAGTCCTCGGTTGTTGTGGTTATCCCAGGTGCTTAAAGGTACTCTTGTGTAGTCAGGGTACTTCTAGGTACTCTTGTGTAGTCCTCGGTTGTTGTGGTTATCCCAGGTACTTAAAGGTACTCTTGTGTAGTCAGGGTACTTCTAGGTACTAAAGGGTACTCCTCTGTTGTTGTGGTTATCCTGGGTACTTAAAGGTACTCTTGTGTAGTCAGGGTACTTCTAGGTACTCTTGTGTAGTCAGGGTACTTCTAGGTACTCTTGTGTAGTCCTCGGTTGTTGTGGTTATCCCGGGTACTTAAAGGTACTCTTGTGTAGTCAGGGTACTTCTAGGTACTAAAGGGTACTCCTCTGTTGTTGTGGTTATCCTGGGTACTTAAAGGTACTCTTGTGTAGTCAGGGTACTTCTAGGTACTCTTGTGTAGTCAGGGTACTTCTAGGTACTCTTGTGTAGTCCTCGGTTGTTGTGGTTATCCCGGGTACTTAAAGGTACTCTTGTGTAGTCAGGGTACTTCTAGGTACTCTTGTGTAGTCCTCGGTTGTTGTGGTTATCCTGGGTACTTAAAGGTACTCTTGTGTAGTCAGGGTACTTATAGGTACTCTTGTGTAGTCAAGGTACTTCTAGGTACTAAAGGGTACTCCTCTGTTGTTGTGGTTATCCCGGGTACTTAAAGGTACTCTTGTGTAGTCAGGGTACTTCTAGGTACTAAAGGGTACTCCTCTGTTGTTGTGGTTATCCTGGGTACTTAAAGGTACTCTTGTGTAGTCAGGGTACTTCTAGGTACTCTTGTGTAGTCAGGGTACTTCTAGGTACTAAAGGGTACTCCTCTGTTGTTGTGGTTATCCCGGGTACTTAAAGGTACTCTTGTGTAGTCAGGGTACTTTTAGGTACTCTTGTGTAGTCCTCGGTTGTTGTGGTTATCCTGGGTACTTAAAGGTACTCTTGTGTAGTCAGGGTACTTCTAGGTACTAAAGGGTACTCCTCTGTTGTTGTGGTTATCCTGGGCACTTAAAGGTACTCTTGTGTAGTCAGGGTACTTCTAGGTACTAAAGGGTACTCCTCTATTGTTGTGGTTATCCTGGCCACTTAAAGTTACTCTTGTGTAGTCAGGTACTCTTGTGTAGTCCTCTGTTGTTGTGGTTATCCCGGGTACTTAAAGGTACTCTTGTGTAGTCAGGGTACTTAAAGGTACTCTTGTGTAGTCAGGGTACTTCTAGGTACTAACGGGTACTCCTCTGTTGTTGTGGTTATCCTGGGTACTTAAAGGTACTCTTGTGTAGTCAGGGTACTTCTAGGTACTAAAGGGTACTCCTCTGTTGTTGTGGTTATCCTGGGCACTTAAAGGTACTCTTGTGTAGTCAGGGTACTTCTAGGTACTAAAGGGTACTCCTCTGTTGTTGTGGTTATCCTGGCCACTTAAAGTTACTCTTGTGTAGTCAGGGTACTTCTAGGTACTCTTGTGTAGTCCTCTGTTGTTGTGGTTATCCCGGGTACTTAAAGGTACTCCTGTGTAGTCAGGGTAGCCCTAGGTATGCTGCCTTAGGGAGCAGGTAATTCACACTGTCCTGAGGTAGTTTAGGTTAGTGCTGTTTGTTCAGGGTAGTCCCCTGTGGCCCAAGGTAGACCAGCACTCCAAAGTATTAAAGGTTGATCTTGGGCAGTTCAGAATCAGTAGTCCCGGGTAACCCAGAGGGATCCTTCATGTGTCCATCCAGTTTTAACCAAAACTACAGACAGTACATGTCCCTAAGTAAGTGAAGACTGCAGAAAGCTGGACCCGGTTGTTTACTGATGATACTCTTGTTTATATTAC
>NC_056550.1:30036650-30051650 GCF_910596095.1 Thunnus maccoyii
CAAAACGTTTTCGGCATCAAAGACGTTCACATCAGGTCTCTGTGTGACTCTGGATCAGTGCAGTCACCATGGCAACAACATCCAACTCCATGTTCTGCTTCCAAAACCCCAAACACAGTACAAATACTACTAGTATCTCACTGAAAACACAGTACAAATACTGCTAGTATCTCACTGAAAACACAGTACAAATACTGCCAATATCTCACTGAAAACACAGTACAAATACTGCTAGTATCTCACTGAAAACACAGTACAAATACTGCTAGTATCTCACTGAAAACACAGTACAAATACTGCTAGTATCTCACTGAAAACACAGTACAAATACTGCCAATATCTCACTGAAAACACAGTACAAATACTGCCAGTATCTCACTGAAAACACAGTACAAATACTGCTAGTATCTCACTGAAAACACAGTACAAATACTACTAGTATCTCACTGAAAACACAGTACAAATACTGCCAATATCTCACTGAAAACACAGTACAAATACTGCTAGTATCTCACTGAAAACACAGTACAAATACTGCCAATATCTCACTGAAAACACAGTACAAATACTGCCAGTATCTCACTGAAAACACAGTACAAATACTGCTAGTATCTCACTGAAAACACAGTACAAATACTGCTAGTATCTCACTGAAAACACAGTACAAATACTGCTAGTATCTCACTGAAAACACAGTACAAATACTGCCAATATCTCACTGAAAACACAGTACAAATACTGCCAGTATCTCACTGAAAACACAGTACAAATACTACTAGTATCTCACTGAAAACACAGTACAAATACTACTAGTATCTCACTGAAAACACAGTACAAATACTGCTAATATCTCACTGAAAACACAGTACAAATACTACTAGTATCTCACTGAAAACACAGTACAAATACTACTAGTATCTCACTGAAAACACAGTACAAATACTACTAGTATCTCACTGAAAACACAGTACAAATACTACTAGTATCTCACTGAAAACACAGTACAAATACTACTAGTATCTCACTGAAAACACAGTACAAATACTGCTAGTATCTCACTGAAAACACAGTACAAATACTGCTAGTATCTCACTGAAAACACAGTACAAATACTACTAGTATCTCACTGAAAACACAGTACAAATACTACTAGTATCTCACTGAAAACACAGTACAAATACTGCCAATATCTCACTGAAAACACAGTACAAATACTACTAGTATCTCACTGAAAACACAGTACAAATACTGCTAGTATCTCACTGAAAACACAGTACAAATACTACTAGTATCTCACTGAAAACACAGTACAAATACTGCCAATATCTCACTGAAAACACAGTACAAATACTGCCAGTATCTCACTGAAAACACAGTACAAATACTGCTAGTATCTCACTGAAAACACAGTACAAATACTGCTAGTATCTCACTGAAAACACAGTACAAATACTACTAGTATCTCACTGAAAACACAGTACAAATACTACTAGTATCTCACTGAAAACACAGTACAAATACTACTAGTATCTCAATGAAAACACAGTACAAATACTACTAGTATCTCAATGAAAACACAGTACAAATACTACTAGTATCTCACTGAAAACACAGTACAAATACTACTAGTATCTCACTGAAAACACAGTACAAATACTACTAGTATCTCACTGAAAACACAGTACAAATACTACTAGTATCTCACTGAAAACACAGTACAAATACTGCTAATATCTCACTGAAAACACAGTACAAATACTACTAGTATCTCACTGAAAACACAGTACAAATACTGCTAATATCTCACTGAAAACACAGTACAAATACTGCTAATATCTCACTGAAAACACAGTACAAATACTACTAGTATCTCACTGAAAACACAGTACAAATACTGCTAATATCTCACTGAAAACACAGTACAAATACTACTAGTATCTCACTGAAAACACAGTACAAATACTACTAGTATCTCACTGAAAACACAGTACAAATACTACTAGTATCTCACTGAAAACACAGTACAAATACTACTAGTATCTCACTGAAAACACAGTACAAATACTGCTAATATCTCACTGAAAACACAGTACAAATACTGCCAATATCTCACTGAAAACACAGTAGAAATACTACTAGTATCTCACTGAAAACACAGTACAAATACTACTAGTATCTCACTGAAAACACAGTACAAATACTACTAGTATCTCACTGAAAACACAGTACAAATACTGCCAGGTGAGATCGATCTCTCCTCTCATTGGCCGGGTGAGAACGTTCTCTCTCCTCTCATTGGCCGGGTGAGAACGTCCTCTCCTCTCATTGGCCGGGTGTATCTGGGGCGGGACTATGAATGTAAAGACAGGAAGAAGGTGATGAAGAAGCTCCGCTGGTTAATACGACGTTCTACCTGCTCGTCCAGGTGTGACCTCGATTCATTCTGCAGCGAGTTGTTAACAACTAAATTCACTCATCAACATCCCAGCATGCAAAGCGTTCCTGGCTACAACTGGCAGAGTTCTCCTGGTAGTCGGTGGGATCGTAGTTCTGGTCTGAGTGTGAGTTCAGATCTGCACAAACGGATCCCAGCGAGGAGGAAAAGCCGCCAGAGTTGGATTCAGTCGGACTACAGAGCGCCCAGACTGGGTCACGTTTTAACACGGTGACTTTTAGTGAATATTTCGTGCTTTTTATGCAGTCGTGTTACAAAACGGGCCGTTTAAATGTTTTGAACAGAAGTTTTCTGCTTTCAGTCGTTGGTCAGACAGTTGTCAGAGCAACATGATAATAACATGATAATAACATGATAGTGATGTCAGTGGTGCAGACAGGATGTTCAGCAGCTTCCTGCCTGCAGGCGGCTGTTAGTGTTGTGACGCTTCGCAGCATCGACTCATCAACGAGACACGAAGCAGCCGAGCAGAAACCATATATCCAACATATCAGAATATTCAGACTGAACAGCAGCAGGTTTTATTCTCCTGCTACAATATAAAATATCCTGTTATTATAATATTATCTGTGATCAACGTCTGCTGTCTTTATTAATGTTTTACTCTACTGTGTTCAGACTGTTGTGTTTTTTTCACTTATTTGTGAAACACTTTTGGCTGCATGCTTGCTGGGAAGCTGCTATACAGATAAAGTTATTAACTTTGGTATTTTTCATCCTGGAGCCTGTTTTCCAACAGTGAAATCCTTCATCAGTGTTTCTGACAGGCTCAGATTGTTCTGAACCACACAGAGAAACTTGATGTGGTCTGTTTGTTGTTGACTGTTAATGGGGGTTAATGTTAGCTCTGCTCTGAGTGAGAACCTTCATCTCTGGTCCCCGTCCTCGGCTGCAGGACGGGACTTCTGTCCACACGAGGCTCTCCATCGTTTGTCTGTTTTTATCGACAATTTTAATCTTTTATGGCTCTTAAGCACGATGGCATCCATCTTAATGCTGCTCTCTCTCTCTAGCTCGCCCGGCGGTGAGACTCTTATTTATAATCACTGCAAAACAAAACATCAAACAAACTCATGGTGTGAATTTTAATAATTACATCTGTTAATCCACCATCAAGAAGATCTCACCAGTGACCCTGAATACGGCACTTTTAAATTTCTTACATTTCTTATTAATGACCTGATTGTTGATAATAATATTGATTGTATGTTTTTAACTGAGACCAGCTGCTCTCACTGAAGCCTTCATCTTCCTCCAGGAGGAGATGAAGGTACAGCAGCGTCCTCTCAGCCTCACTTGGTTTTTAAGACATTACATTTGATGGTTACACATCTTTTGAACATCACTTTTATTTTTAGCAGTTTATATATTAGTATTATACTCTATATGACAGTTTACAGACCCAAACGATGCACTTCTTTTATTTCAGACAGAATTACTGTCAACGATCCAAACCAACAACAACAACGTTTTTATTTTAGGTGATTTTAACTGTTGACGATCAATCAGACTCGTTTGCTTCAGAATATTTAAATTTGTTTAACTGTATGAATTTTATTCAACATGTTACTCAGCCTGCTCATAACAGTAATAACCCGTAACTGGTCTGCTAACATCTCTGCAGCTGTGGATGCAGGTTTGTCTGATCACTGCTGGGTCGTTTTTACTGGCAGCAGGATGTTCCACAACAAACTGTCAGGAAACGCTGTCGTACTGCTGTCTGACACGTCTGCACACGTTTTAACCTCCTCGTGTTTTTATTGTAAATAGTTTTATCAGTAAACTGAGATCAACCCTCGACACACATATATGTTACATACATGTAAATATATGTTACATACATGTAAATATATGTTACATACATGTAAATATATGTTACATACATGTTACATGTTTCTGCTCATGTTGAGTCATGTGACCTGATGTGAAAAAACAGCTGCTGGTAACGAGGTCAGAGGATCACATCTGTCAGCCAATCACACTCACACACACACAGACACACACACACACACACACACACACACACACACACACACACACACAGACACACACACACACACACACACACACACACACACAGACACACACACACAGACACACACACACACACACACACACACACACACACACACACACACACACACACACACAGACACACACACACACACACACACACACACACACACACACAGACACACACAGACACACACACACACACACACACACACACACACACAGACACACACACACACACACACACACACACACAGACACACACACACACACACACAGACACACACAGACACACACACACACACACACACACAGACACACACAGACACACACACACACACACACACACACACACAGACACACACACACACACACACACACACACACACACACACACACACAGTTGTCTTGTATAGAATATTTTCCAGTATTTTTTATAACTGTGAAAGTAAAGAAACAGTCTTTAGAGAGAACATGTTATATGAACGTATCAAATTGTTTCCAGTCTGTTTTTTATTCTTAAATGATTTAACAATGTCAATAATTTCCTTTCTGTCTGTTCCTTATAAACATGGAATTATTTATCATCTCTACTTCTAGTCTTTGCAGTCTGCTCATCCAAACCAGGACCAACACCCACAAAACAATCATTCATTTCATCTTCAACTAAGTCCGTTCATCAATAGTTGTATTATTCTTTGTCAGAAAATAGTTTGGGTTTCCTGTTTGTCTTGTTTCATTTTTAATGTCATTCAATACTTTCCATGTGTTTTTAACATGATTTCTGTTGTCCTCCAGTAAGTTGCTGTAATAATCCCTTTTGCTGCTTCTCATAATATTTGTCAGTTTAGTTTTTATATTTCTTATAAGTATCTTCTGCCTCTTTTGTTCTTTTCTTTAAAAATTCTTTATATACTAATTTTTTTTTCTTGCCTGCGTTCTCTTAGTTAGCCACAGTTTCCCTACTTTCTTTACTAGAGGACAATTATTTTCATAGAGAGCAGCTGTTATGGACAAAAATGTCTCATACGCTTCATTTACATCTTTTACACAGACTTTATTCCAATCAGTTGTTTCATTAGGTCTTCTTTAAACGAGTTAATTGCATCTCATGTTTTGTGTCTCATTATGTTGTAAGTTTTAACGTCCTTGTTGGACCTGATATTGGGAACAGTCAGTATTATCTTCACTCTCCATTACTGAGCTGTCCTGAGATCAGGTAAGCACCCATTTACAGCAGCTGTCATCACTGGTTCTGGTCCAGTTCTCTCCCTGATGACCAGCACTTTTGCGTCCTCTGGTGACACATTCAGTTTTATGAAAACCTCGCAGTTTGCTGTCCGTGTTGATTGGATCTTGTTCTGTTTTCTCAGGAAGCATGCTTCTTCTTCTGGCAATGTCAGCATTTTTTCTTGTTCATTCACGTACATGTCGGATCCCTTCAGCTGTCTCTCTTGTCTGAGCAGTCTGTTCATTATGGCAGGTGTCTCGCGTTTGTCTTTTCTAGGGAGAGGATGACAGTAACGCTGCTGTCCATGGATATGCCTTAGTCATTAAAGAAAACAATCACCTGTCACTCCAGGGAGTCCAGTTCAGGTCATTCATGCAGGAGTACCGCTGCAGGTCTGACACTCAGCACTCCGATTCTCTTATCCTACTCAACATTTTGTTCCTTGATCTCTCCCATCAACTCCATAATCGGTTGTTGTTGTTTAGAGAATCTCTTCCAACATTCAGTTGAGTGATTTCTTTATGTCATCGAATTCCTCGTCCGTAATTGAACAAATCATTGTTGTGTGATGGTGATGTGGGTGGTTGCTAAGAGGTTGTTAGGGAGTTGGTCTTTGAATCTGATTGGCTGATTGATGACCGACAGGACCAGCCTGCTGCCCAAGGACTTCATTACCCAGAAACCCCCCCCCCCATCCCTCCTGCAGTGTGAGGATGGAGGGATGAAAACACAAGACAGAAACAGGAAGTGATGAATGAATCTCTTCTTCTCTTTTCATTATTCGTTCAGAACGTGTGTGTGTGTTCTATATTTAGAATGATGTACATTGGAGAAACGCCAGCTCCCTCCTCCATCCATCACCTCTCTGCAGCTGCTTCTGTTTCCTCCAACAGATGTACAGTATTACAGTTTAGAGGTACTTGTACTTTACTGGAGTATTTCCATGTGATGCTACTTTCTACATTTCAGAGGGAAATATTGTACTTTCTACTCCACTACATTTATTTGACAGCTTTAGTTACTTTTCAGATGAAGATTTGACACAATGGATAATATAACAAGCTTTTAAAATACAACACATTGTTAAAGATGAAACCAGTGGTTTCCAACCTTTTTGTCTTTTGACGTCTTACAAAAAGCAGTGTGTAGTCTGGGTCACATTTCACATGTCTATGAGTTGTTAACAGCTCCACCAAATAGTGATTTTTCCCTCTAAACTTCTCACATGCTTTCATTTCAATAAATGTTCAAATGATCCAATATTTCAGCAAAAATCAAAGATTAGAGAAAAAGTCCAAAAACTGAAAACAGATTTGTGTATCAGAACTTTGTTTTTTCTTCTTTCCTCTCCCATTAATCATCTCACCACCCCTCAGATTTATCTTCTGACCCTTTGGAGGGGCCCGACCCCTAGGTTGGGAACCACTGGACTAAACTAGCTAACTGTATATAAAGTAGTGTAAACTAGCTCCACCTCCAGCAGCTACAACAGTAACATGCTGCTCTAACACTGATGCTTCACTATTAATAATCTAATGATGTCATATATAATAATATATCAGTCAGAGGGACCAAACCACTACTTTTACTGCAATACTTTAACTACATCAAGCTCATAATACTTATGTACTTTTACTGCAATACTTTAACTACATCAAGCTCATAATACTTATGTACTTTTACTGTAGGAGTATTTTTACATTGTTGTATTGGTACTTTAACTGCAGTAAAGGATCTGAGTTCTTCTACTGCTGATATACAAACATAAACACATGATGTTGTCAAACAGGCTGAAGCGTTTCTCACTATAATAAAGACGTTTCACAGCTCAGCTCTTTATTTGATTTCTTCTTTAACTGTTACAGTTCTTCACCTTTTATTGTTTTTGTGAGACATTAAGATCTGAATTGAAGTTAAAGTTTCTGTCTGTTCTCTTTATGAGCCTCAGAGTCTCTTCACAGCTTCACGTTGGCCAGTTGCACATTTTATTTTCACCAGAACTCAGAAGTTTTATGATGAATTATTAATATGTAGAGTTTAAGCTTGATTAGATAATATAATTATACAAATGATGACAACGATCAGCTTTAACAGCCTCATAAACAATAAATGAGTTGATTTTACTGATGTGAGGTTTCTTTATTGAGGTGATCAGTAAACAGTTTGGATCAATAATTAACTCTTTACATACAAGTACCAAAGAGATAAAACTCAGAGGTCAAAAGATCTCAAAACATTAATTAAACAGACAGGTTTGTTTGATTACTGGAGGAACCTCCATGTTCTAGACAAAGACTTTACTCATTATTCAGCCGCCCATCAAGTAAACTCTAGATTAGACTTTTTCCTAATGAACATTATAGATAGACACTGGGTGAAAGAGTGCTCAATGGGAACTGCAGATGTCTCGGACCACAATGTAATTTATTTGACTATACATCTGAATAATAGGCTGACGAGTACGTTATGGTGTCAGGTAGGGTGAGTGGAGCAGGTGGACCCAAACGCAAGAGACATCAGGCAGGCAGGATATGGTGCAGAACATTTAATGAAATGATTCAAAAAGTCATAGGAGACACTGAGACACAGGAACGTCGACCACGACCACAGACAACTCCACAAAGACTGAACACAAAACTGGACTATAAATACACACCAAACTAGTCAGGGAATGGGGAACAGGTGATTAGACACAAGTGCAGGCTGGGAGTGATTGGCTGAGGAAAACAGGGAGCAGGGCAGGTGAGAGGAGGAGCCCATGAACACAGGAGGAGAAAACACACAAGGGAAACACAGAGAAAACCAAATTCAGGCAACATAAGTCCAACTGAGTCTGAGTCCATCAAAAAGTCCAACTGAAAACAGAAAAAGTCTGAGGGCATCAGATGGATAATAAAAACCAAGGAAGTCAAAAGAACAATAACACAAAGAGTCCAAAAAACACACAAAAGTCCATTCAGGGCGTGACATATGGAGACTAAATATTGGTATTTTAAACAATCAGACAGTTGTAAAGGAAATTAAGAAAGAAATCCATGATTGTATAAAAGACAACAAGAAGGGTCAAGTAGACTCAACTATTATACGGGACACGGTTAGAGAAAACTGATGATCTGAACGAGTTTCATTAACATTAAGAACAAGAGGTTAAATCCTGAACAGCTGACACAGCAACACTGTGACACCATTTTCACATTCTTCTGCAATCACAGAAACTCACATCTGTTGAATAAAATGTGAAAAAGAAAAGTTTCCTCTGATGTCAGAAAATAAATAAACAGAAGTTTAAAAAACCTTCAAACAACTAAAAGTAATAATCAGACAATAATAAACTTCAACTCATTATGACTGAACAACATCCCACAAACTCTCTAAAAACTCTCTACAAACTCTCTATAAACTCTCTACAAACTCTCTATAAACTCTAAAAACTCTCTACAAACTCTCTATAAACTCTCTACAAACTCTCTATAAACTCTAAAAACTCTCTACAAACTCTACAAACTCTTTATAAACTCTCTATAAACTCTCTATAAACTCTAAAAACTCTCTATAAACTCTCTACAAACTCTACAAACTCTTTATAAACTCTCTAAAAACTCTCTATAAACTCTCTACAAACTCTGCAAACTCTTTATAAACTCTCTACAAACTCTCTATAAACTCTATAAACTCTCTATAAACTCTCTACAAACTCTGCAAACTCTTTATAAACTCTCTACAAACTCTCTACAAACTCTTTATAAACTCTCTAAAAACTCTCTATAAACTCTACAAACTCTCTATAAACTCTATAAACTCTCTATAAACTCTATAAACTCTCTATAAACTCTCTATAAACTCTATAAACTCTCTATAAACTCTCTACAAACTCTACAAACTCTCTATAAACTCTTTATAAACTCTCTATAAACTCTCTATAAACTCTCTATAAACTTTTTATAAACTCTCTACAAACTCTCTATAAACTCTCTATAAACTCTACAAACTCTTTATAAACTCTCTATAAACTCTCTATAAACTCTCTATAAACTCTACAAACTCTTTATAAACTCTCTATAAACTCTCTATAAACTCTCTATAAACTTTTTATAAACTCTCTATAAACTCTCTATAAACTCTCTATAAACTCTCTATAAACTCTCTATAAACTTTTTATAAACTCTCTACAAACTCTCTAAAAACTCTCTATAAACTCTACAAACTCTTTATAAACTCTACAAACTCTACAAACTCTTTATAAACTCTCTATAAACTCTCTATAAACTCTACAAACTCTTTATAAACTCTCTATAAACTCTCTACAAACTCTTTATAAACTCTCTACAAACTCTTTATAAACTCTACAAACTCTACAAACTCTACAAACTCTTTATAAACTCTCTACAAACTCTACAAACTCTTTATAAACTCTATAAAATCTCTACAAACTCTACAAACTCTTTATAAACTCTCTATAAACTCTCTACAAACTCTACAAACTCTTTATAAACTCTATAAAATCTCTACAAACTCTACAAACTCTTTATAAACTCTCTACAAACTCTACAAACTCTCTATAAACTCTCTATAAACTCTCTATAAACTCTACAAACTCTTTATAAACTCTCTATAAACTCTCTACAAACTCTTTATAAACTCTCTACAAACTCTTTATAAACTCTACAAACTCTACAAACTCTTTATAAACTCTCTACAAACTCTACAAACTCTTTATAAACTCTCTATAAAATCTCTACAAACTCTACAAACTCTTTATAAACTCTCTATAAACTCTCTATAAACTCTCTATAAACTCTACAAACTCTTTATAAACTCTCTATAAACTCTCTACAAACTCTTTATAAACTCTACAAACTCTACAAACTCTACAAACTCTCTATAAAATCTCTACAAACTCTACAAACTCTTTATAAACTCTCTATAAACTCTCTATAAACTCTACAAACTCTTTATAAACTCTCTATAAACTCTCTACAAACTCTTTATAAACTCTCTACAAACTCTTTATAAACTCTACAAACTCTACAAACTCTTTATAAACTCTCTACAAACTCTACAAACTCTATAAACTCTCTATAAAATCTCTACAAACTCTACAAACTCTTTATAAACTCTCTACAAACTCTTTATAAACTCTCTACAAACTCTACAAACTCTTTATAAACTCTCTATAAACTCTACAAACTCTTTATAAACTCTCTATAAACTCTCTATAAACTCTCTATAAACTCTACAAACTCTTTATAAACTCTCTATAAACTCTCTACAAACTCTTTATAAACTCTCTATAAACTCTCTACAAACTCTACAAACTCTTTATAAACTCTCTATAAAATCTCTACAAACTCTACAAACTCTTTATAAACTCTCTATAAACTCTCTACAAACTCTACAAACTCTTTATAAACTCTCTACAAACTCTACAAACTCTCTATAAACTCTCTATAAACTCTCTATAAACTCTACAAACTCTTTATAAACTCTCTATAAACTCTCTACAAACTCTTTATAAACTCTCTACAAACTCTTTATAAACTCTACAAACTCTACAAACTCTTTATAAACTCTCTACAAACTCTACAAACTCTTTATAAACTCTCTATAAAATCTCTACAAACTCTACAAACTCTTTATAAACTCTCTATAAACTCTCTATAAACTCTACAAACTCTTTATAAACTCTCTACAAACTCTTTATAAACTCTACAAACTCTACAAACTCTACAAACTCTCTATAAAATCTCTACAAACTCTACAAACTCTTTATAAACTCTCTATAAACTCTCTATAAACTCTCTATAAACTCTACAAACTCTTTATAAACTCTCTATAAACTCTCTACAAACTCTTTATAAACTCTCTACAAACTCTTTATAAACTCTACAAACTCTACAAACTCTACAAACTCTTTATAAACTCTCTACAAACTCTACAAACTCTTTATAAACTCTCTATAAAATCTCTACAAACTCTACAAACTCTTTATAAACTCTCTACAAACTCTTTATAAACTCTCTACAAACTCTACAAACTCTTTATAAACTCTCTATAAACTCTACAAACTCTTTATAAACTCTCTATAAACTCTCTATAAACTCTCTATAAACTCTACAAACTCTTTATAAACTCTCTATAAACTCTCTACAAACTCTTTATAAACTCTCTACAAACTCTTTATAAACTCTCTACAAACTCTACAAACTCTTTATAAACTCTATAAACTCTCTACAAACTCTACAAACTCTTTATAAACTCTCTACAAACTCTACAAACTCTTTATAAACTCTTTATAAACTCTCTACAAACTCTTTATAAACTCTCTACAAACTCTACAAACTCTTTATAAACTCTCTATAAACTCTCTACAAACTCTACAAACTCTTTATAAACTCTCTACAAACTCTACAAACTCTTTATAAACTCTTTATAAACTCTCTACAAACTCTTTATAAACTCTCTATAAACTCTCTACAAACTCTACAAACTCTTTATAAACTCTACAAACTCTCTATAAACTTTAAAAACTCTCTACAAACTCTACAAACTCTTTATAAACTCTTTATAAACTCTCTACAAACTCTTTATAAACTCTCCACAAACTCTACAAACTCTACAAACTCTTTATAAACTCTTTATAAACTCTCTACAAACTCTATAAACTCTTTATAAACTCTCTACAAACTCTTTATAAACTCTCTACAAACTCTTTATAAACTCTCTACAAACTCTCTACAAACTCTACAAACTCTTTATAAACTCTCTACAAACTCTCCATAAACTCTACAAACTCTCTATAAACACTAAAAACTCTCTATAAACTCTCTACAAACTCTCCATAAACTCTACAAACTCTCTATAAACTTTAAAAACTCTCTACAAACTCTCTATAAACTCTCTATAAACTCTCTATAAACTCTCTACAAACTCTCCATAAACTCTACAAACTCTCTATAAACTTTAAAAACTCTCTACAAACTCTCTATAAACTCTCTACAAACTCTCTATAAACTCTCTACAAACTCTCCATAAACTCTACAAACTCTCTATAAACTCTCTACAAACTCTCTATAAACTCTACAAACTCTCTATAAACTTTAAAAACTCTCTACAAACTCTCTATAAACTCTACAAACTCTCCACAAACTCTCCATAAACTCTACAAACTCTCTATAAACTCTCTACAAACTCTCCATAAACTCTACAAACTCTCTACAAACTCTCCATAAACTCTACAAACTCTCTATAAACTCTCTATAAACTCTCTACAAACTCTCTATAAACTCTCTATAAACTCTCTACAAACTCTCTATAAACTCTACAAACTCTCTATAAACTTTAAAAACTCTCTACAAACTCTCTATAAACTCTCCATAAACTCTCTACAAACTCTTTATAAACTCTCTATAAACTCTTTACATTCAGCATATGAGGAAACAGAAACTAAACAAGTCCAAACATCTAATCAATCAATGCTCATCAATCACAACGGGCCATCCTCAGTATCAATACGTTAAAGATGCAGTTAGTGCAAACCGAGCTGCTCATATCTCATTAAATTAAAACCAGACTCCATTTAAATATGTGTTGTTTTTAGGAGTGTCATCTGTGATGAGTCTGAGTTATAAAGAGACACATGAAGAGTAAAGCAGGCTGCTGATTGGAGCCTTTTAACAACCAACATCCAAAACCCTTCAAACACGAGTTCGTCTGTTTAACGGGAACAAACAACATCTGTCTCCACTGGTTCAATTTGATTTTAAACTGACTGTTGTTACTTTTTCAAACTTAGTTTTATTTTATATTCCTGAGTGTTCATGTCTTGTCTTCTGTATGTTTGTGTACTAACAGACCTTAGGAGGCCCACGTAAACAATAATCAATCAATCAATAACTGTAAGAGCAGCGTCGGAGTGTGTTCATGTGAAGTGTTAATAATGTATCCAGAAGCCTTTTACACACACAGCCTCATTATGGAATAAAGTCACATGCTTATCATCAGGTTTTTAACTTTGCTGTTTTGGTGTGATGTTATTTTATTTTCTGATGCTGTTTTGGATTTCAGGGTTTTATTGTTCGTCTTTTTGTTTTTTCATCTTGTTAGAAATAAATCTCTTGGATTTTATTTCTCGTCTATAATCAACAAATCAATAAATCACATGTCCACTGTTGGACGTTACAAACAGCAGCTTCTCTAATAGCCAACGTTAATGTCTGAATGGCAAAAAGCTTCTCTAATGTCTGTCTAAAAGTGAAACACAATGCAGAACATTTCCACAACTTTTGTCAATCAATCAATCAAACTTTATTTGTACAGCGTGAAGTTCAAAGAGCTTCACAGATGACTGATGAGCCGATAATGAGACCGAACAAATGTCATCAAATCAAATAAAAACTAGATGAAATAAATAAAAAACAAAGTCCAATAAAATTGATGAGAAGGAAAAACTGAGGTTTGAAGTTTACAAATAAAGCAAACAGGAAGTTGCGGGTCTGAGAAGTGAAGCCAATGAAGAAGTGCCTTAAACCTGCATTCTCTCTAACGGCCAGCAGGGGGCGACTCCACTGGCTGCAAAAAGAAGTCTGATTGTATGGAAGTCTATGAGAAAATGACCCTACTACTCACTTGATTTATTACGTCAGTAAACACTTTCCTAATGAGTTTATGGTCTCAATCACTAGTTTCAAGTCTTCTTCAATACAGCATGATGTTCAGGGCGTGGCTATGTTGTGATTGACAAGTCGCGACCATGGCGACAATGTTGGTTAGGTAACGTAACCGTGGCGTAACCCCATATTCACAGAGTATAGCTGTAGCCGTTGCTATTTCAGGGCATTTTCAGTTCATGAAAGTTAACTAACATTTTTGTTGCCTAAAAAAGTCTTGTTCAGCGTTTGGTTGAACCAAAAGATCCTCTAAGGAGTCCAATGATCAGTTTTTCTGGTGAGTACATTTTGTTTTAATAGTTTTAGGCCTGTTTTTTGCTAGCGGAAATTAGCATTAGCATTAGCGTTTCCACTCTTAACCATTGACTGCAAAGGCACCGTGCTAACCAAGCTAGCAGCTAGTGCTATGGTCAGCTCCAGCCTCTCGTCCAAATATGGCCACTTCGGGCTCCGACAATCAAACATGGTGACGGTCGGTTCACAAACCAACGGGTGACGTCACGGTAACTATGTCCATATTTTTTACAGTCTATGGTGTAAAACTGTGAAGTCGTGCACGTGTCGGTGCCGCTTGCTGCTGTTGTTTTTAACCACAGCATCATTATTGTTTATTATATATTTGTTTATTGATGTGT
>NC_056550.1:30056650-30081650 GCF_910596095.1 Thunnus maccoyii
TATTTTGAGCTCCTATCAGACAGGAAACAGCAGCCAAATGTGGTCTAACTGACGCAGCTGGCTGTCAATCATCTGTATACATACACACACACACAATCACACACAATCACACACACACACACACAGGGTTTATATAACTGAGGAACACACAACAGCTACAGTCTCTGAGCAGACAGACGGGTGTGATGTGTGTCAGACAGACAGGTGTGATGTGTGTGTTCAGGTGTGTGTGTGTGCTGCTGTGTGTGAGTGTGTGTGTGTGTCTGAACCTGCAGGATGAAGCTGTGATGTTCAGCGGACCGACAGGAAGTCTGTTTGGATTCTCTGTTGATTTTCACACCTTCAACAACAAGTAAGAAACCCTAAATTAACATTAAATTAACTCCTGGCTAACGCTGAACTAAACACACCAGTGACATGTGGGTTAACTAACTTAACTTAAACACTTAACTAACCACTTAACTCACGTATTAACTGAAACTGTTTCTAACCCTTTAATCCCACATTTAACCTGCTTTATGTATCACCTGAATCTTTAATTAATACCTCAATCAACCCCTTCACTCATCATGTCAGGTTCATTTATGTTGGTTAAAGGACCAGTTCCCAGTGTTCCCAGTGTTTCCAGTATGTTAAACCAGCAGTCAGGTGTCTGTAATCATTCCTCCTGTTCATACTGGATATTAAAGATCCTTCAAATGTGCTTTCAATGGAAGCGATGGAGGATAAAATCCACAGTGTGTCCACACAGTCATTTAAAGTGTGTGTGAAGCTTCTATTCAGCTTCATCAGTCTGAGTTAGTCATATCAAGTGGATATCTGACACATTTACAGTCTTTTTAGCATCAAATTCCCTCTTTGTGTTTCCTCGGACAGTGTTTCCCTGTTGAGCTGCAGGTGGAAGTATAGTAACAAAAAGAGGGACTTTGGCACTAAAAAGACTGTAACGTTGAAAGATATCTACTTGATTTGACTCATTTGGACGCTGAAGCTTCATATTAGCTTCAGATAAACTTTAAATACATTTTTGCACAGAAGGAGGACTGTGGATTTTGTCCTCCATCATTTCCATTGTAAGGTCATTATGAAGGGATCTTCTAATGGTCAGTATGAACAGGAGGAATGATTACAGCAAGAAACACAGCTTTAATGCTCATTTGGGCTCCTGACTGTTGGTTTAAGACACTTGAAACCACACTTAACCTGCCTTGCTAACAAAAAAAGATATTTCTGGGGTCCTTGAGGAAGAAGGTCTGAGGGTCCTTAGAGGAGTTCTGGGGTGTCTGAATAAGACATTGCCAGGTCTTTGAAGAAGTGTTGGGCTACTAAAAGAAGTTTAAAGGTCCTTCAAGAGAACTGCTGAGCTATTCAAAGAAGTTCCAGCATCTTAGAAGAAGCATTTTGAGAATGACCATGGGGTCCTTGAAGAACTTCTGGGGATCTTTCAAAAAGGTTTGAGGTCTTTGATGCAGACTTGATGAAGACGCCTTTGGGTTCTAAAGGAAGTTCAAACATCCTTCAAGAAAAAGTCCTGCAAGAGAACATTCTGGGGTACTAAAAGAAAAAGTATGGGGCCTCTGAAAAAGAAGTCCTTGAAGAAGATCTGGCGTCCTTGAAGAAGATCTGGGGTGTCATGTACAAGAAGTTCTGTAAAGAAAAGAACTTTAGGTCCTTTAAGAAGCTCTAGAATCCTGGAAGAATAGGTCTTAAGGTGCTGGAAGAAGTTCTCAGTTCCTTAAAGAGGACATTCTGGGATCCTAAAAGATGTCCCGAGGTCCTTGAAGAAGAAGTTTTTGGGTCCTAGATAAGGTTCTCGGGGTCCTGGTACAAAACTTTTTTGAGGTACTTAAAGAACTTCTGAGATTCTTGAAGAAGTTCGTGAGGTCCTTGAACAGTCTCAAGAGTAAACCCACATTAGCAACACTAAGATGTGAGTTTCTGTGTCTGCAGGTCCTTTGTTGTTATTGGAGCTCCTAAAGCCAACACCAGCCAATCAGGTGTGATGGAGGGAGGGGGCGTGTTCCTCTGCCCCTGGTCACCTGCAGGCGAGACCTGTAACATCATCAAGTTTGACGTGACAGGTGAGCTTCTGATCTCTCTACTTCTTCACTGATTTGTTTCAGGAGGACATGTCTTCCAATCAGATCACTGATGTGATATTTAGACTGACGTGTCGTACCTGTCACAGGTGACGAGGTCTACAGCAGAGATGATCTGTTCTTCCAAACCTTCAAGAGTCAGCAGTGGTTTGGAGCTTCGGTGCGATCAATCAGCAACACACACTTACTGGTGAGTGAGCTGGTGGTTGAGTAGCTGGTCAATAGTGGAAAATAATATTCTAGAGTTCCCAGTATTCCCAGTAATAATATTGGAAAGTAATCCTTTCTTGCCAGACGTATTGCTTTGTTATAGACAGTCATTGCGTCTTTGTGAACTGTGAGTCTAGTTTTCCTCCATTTTCTTTCAGCTGCCCAACAGATTCTCTTGATCTCATTAACAGGAGGAGATTCTATCAGTCCACCTCTTTTAATTTTTAGTGGAGCAACAGTATTTAAAGCAGATGGTGATGCATTATTGAAAGTTTCAACCATGTCATTTAAAGAACAGTCACAGCTGTGTGACTCAACGGATCTCATCATAGTAGAAAATACTGTTTCAGCTTCGTCATCTAAGAATCTCTTTTAAACCAAAAATTCCCTTTTTGTCTTTGTTAAGGTTATGTTGGCATCAAATATGCACATTAATGATCAGAAATAGGTAATTCAAATACTGATACATTATCAATGTTTAACCCTTTTGTTATTACTAAATCTAAGTGTTACCATGGTGATGATTGGCTTCATTTACATGTTGGGTAAATTCATAAGCTCCACAGCTTTGGAGTCACTCCTCTTATTAATATGAATGTTCAGGATGAACCATCATATCTGGAGACACCAAGTGAGATCAGCTCTGAGAATTCCTGTAGGAATAGTGATGAATATCCTGGTGGTCGATATAATATAATGATGCAGACATACAGTGGGACGAGATTCAAGGCATCTCAGAGACTGTAAAGCTTCACCTACTATGTACTTTAAGGCTAAATGGGAGAAGGAAGGGGGAATAGCTTAGCATATGCAAAACACAACTCACACTTCATTACAACTAAAATAAAGAGTAAACAAACTGGTTCATGTTGGTGGATATATGGGGATACAGACGCAAACCAGACATTTTTGGGAATGTCATAAATTACACTAATTTTGGGAAAACATGCATGTTACAATTAAAGACATTCTAGGATAAGCAAAATTATATGTACCTTGGAAGTATAGAGTGAGAAAAAATGTTTAGTTAATAAATGGAAGAAATGGATGATTTATGACAGTGGAAAATGCTTATGGACTAAGTGACATATAAATTTGAGGATACTGGATGTATATACACTGATAAAAGTCATAAGTTAACATCCACAGTACTTTTGGTAAATATTTTAAAAAAGAGAAATCTACAGATATCTATATATGAACATTAAATTCATAAACGGTCCCATGATGCAGCTTAAAAACCAGTCGTCTGCTCACCTGTCAGGCGTGTGCGCCGCTCTTCCATTTGAACGTTCAGAGGCGAGGGGCGGAGTCAGGGAAGACACCTGTAGGGAACTGCCTCCTATTGGACCAGAGCACTGGAAGCTCCACCTACTTCTCCCCCTGCAGAGGGATCATGATGGAGGAAGACTACAAAAGGATGAATAACAGTAAGACACAAAGAGAGGAAGACAGTACAACCTGTCTGTCTGTCTGTCTCCAGCTCTCATCTCTGTCTCTCTCTTGTTGCCTAGGAAACGACCAGCGCTACTGTGAGGTTGGCTTCAGCTCTGACATCACCAAGGTGAGTCACACCTGCAGGTGCTTGGTCAGCAGCAGGTTAGGTGACGTTAACGCTGTATAAGGTGACACTAACGGTGTCTGTGTGGTTGTAGGACGGTCGGCTGCTGCTTGGAGCTCCAGGAAGCTTTTACTTTCAGGGTGAGTGGAGACACTTGCTGGTCACAAACACCCGTTACACCTGACTCAATGTGTGATGTTATGATGTCACAAAGGTTACCACCGTGCTGATTTCAGGTCAGGTCATCACGGCGGCTGTGAGTGACGTCATAAACAGTGGGCGGAGCAATGATATTTATGTGGCTGGCATAAGCCAATCAGATGAGAGGGGAGCATATGACGTTTATCATGGTGAGTAGAGCTTCTATTCTTAAAGGTAAACCTGTGCTGACTCGCACTTCTTTCAATTGTTACTACATTTCCCAGGATTCCTTTGGATTCAGAACTGTGTTTCTCTAAGATAAAATCAATGTGTTTTTATCAATGTGTCAACTGATAAAAATTTATCAGTTGACACAATGAACTTCCCCACATTCATTCTGCTAACTAGCTACCATTAGCACATTGCAGAGTTATCCTGAAGAAACAAACTGAAGCTAGTCAGCTGCTCTGTTGTTGGTTCATCTTACAGAATATTTCAAACACACACAACAACAAACAATGGACAATGAGGTTCTGTTTTCTAATGACTGCAGTTCTGTGTATGTGTATCTGTCAGGTTACTCAGTGGCCAGTGGTCTGCTGACTGGAGACTCCATCCCAGGTTAATATGATATGATATGATATGATATGATATGATATGATATGATATGATATGATCAATAACTGTGTGTTTGTTTTTCAGATTATCTGGTTGGTGTTCCAAATGACAGAAACACAGCAGGATCAGTAAGGATCTTTGGTTTTTATCCTTACCTTTGCATTTTAATTTGTGTGTTGATTAGGTATTAGGTGTATTTTATGTATCATGGCTGCACACAATGGTTAAGTAATCAATGCCATGACTGTGCTATGTTTGTCTTATTTGTCCATTGCACAAATGAGGTTCCTCATGGAAAATAAAGTCAATAAACTGTAGATGTTTTAATAGTTGAGATCGTTGTGGTTGTTTGGTATTTGACTCCCTGAAGCGTGTCATTACACTTGGCGTCTGATTACTGATTGTTGTCTCATCAGAATATGAAAGAGGAAGCTGGAGGCTGTGATTGTTGCAATGAGCATAGTTGAATTCTTGCTCTTCTTATGTTTGATTTTCCAGTGGAGTTCTGTATTGAGGCTGGAGTCAGAGAGGATTCTCATTTTAGGAGTTTGTTCTATCTTTCTCGGCAAGAGTGTCAAGTTTAGAGCAAATAAGGTGAAACAATTTCCACATGGTCTGTCAGTAGCTGTTCTGGAACTTTTGATCATATCATTTGATCAGCCCAGCCTGTCCTCACAAGAAAAATGACACTAAAATTCAGGCCAACAAACACAACTTATAGTTAAGTTTACACCATCTAGCGGCCGATGTAATTATGACCTGGGGAAGTGACACTGTTCAGGTGACATCAATATAAGGTGACTTTCTTATTGGGAAGAGGCGGGTAGGGAGGATGGCTTCATAGTTAGCAAGATGGCAAAAAGGCAAAAAGTTTGCCTCTGTGGCTCAGCTGTGTTTTTCCCCAAAAGAAGGAATATATCTCACTGGTGTTTTTCACCACGAGTCACCATGGCTCAGTTGTCCAAACCATGATCTTTCCCTAAACATAACCAAGTGGTTTTTGTGCTTAAACCTAATCAGACCTTTAGACCTGTTCTGTGGTTTAGATAGACCTATAGACCTGTTCTGTGGTTTAGATAGACCTTTAGACCTATTCTGTGGTTTAGATAGACCTTTAGACCTGTTCTGTGGTTTAGATAGACCTTTAGACCTATTCTGTGGTTTAGATAGACCTTTAGACCTGTTCTGTGGTTTAGATAGACCTATAGACCTGTTCTGTGGTTTAGATAGACCTTTAGACCTGTTCTGTGGTTTAGATAGACCTATAGACCTGTTTTGTGGTTTAGATAGACCTATAGACCTGTTCTGTGGTTTAGATAGACCTTTAGACCTGTTCTGTGGTTTAGATAGACCTATAGACCTGTTCTGTGGCTTAGATAGACCTATAGACCTGTTCTGTGGTTTAGATATACCTATAGACCTGTTCTGTGGTTTGGATAGACCTATAGACCTGTTCTGTGGCTTAGATAGACCTATAGACCTGTTCTGTGGTTTAGATATACCTATAGACCTGTTCTGTGGTTTAGATAGACCTATAGACCTGTTCTGTGGTTTAGATAGACCTTTAGACCTGTTCTGTGGTTTAGATATACCTATAGACCTGTTCTGTGGTTTAGATATACCTATAGACCTGTTCTTGTGCTTGTGTATTGTGCTCTCTTCTCACTGGTTAACTGTGTGTTAACAGGTGAAGATCTACGACGGCAGGCGCAGAGGATCACTGACAGTTTCCCACAGCTTCCAGGGAGCTCAGGTGAGAGCATGATGTCATAAAAACTTAAGCGACATCATATCTGTTTGTTACCTTCACCTGTGGTCTGTCTTTCTCCTGCAGGTGGCGTCATACTTTGGACACAGTGTGGCTGTGGCAGACATCAACAGTGATGGGTGAGGAGACACAAATAAATTCTGCAGTAGAGTTTGTCTTATTGGAGCTCAGTGTTTTAGTGTTTCTCAGTGTTTTTGCTTGTTTCTGTTTGGTATAAAAGTAAAACCTCTCTGTAGTTTAGATGATGTGCTGATTGGAGCTCCTCTCTACATGGACAGAGTGAAAGAGCAGCTACAGGAACGAGGACAGGTCTGGAATATTACCTTGTTTCTCCCACTGTCATTTCGCCCAAATGTGTTTTTATTTTCATTTTGTTGTCTTTTCTGTGCAGATTCCAGCATGAATAAGTAACACGGTTTATTTATGATGATCCTTTGTGTTTTTGTTCAGTCACTTGTGAAAAGATGTATTCCTGTTAGATCTGGCAATCTGACTCCAGTTGTGATCTACATGCTCAGTGTGCTGTCCACCATTTACTTAGCTGATCAGTTTGTGCTTCTTATGACTGTTGGGAGTAATAATATATCCAGTCTGAAGCAGTCTGAAGCAGTCTCCACTGGTCTTAACTAGTTTCAACTAACCAGTCTCAACTATTCTCTTGTCAGAAGAAGTCCCAGCTGGTCTAAACCAGTCTTAACTCATCTGAACCAGTTTAAAACAGTCTTCATAACCTCTTCTTACAGAGGTGTCAAATTTACAGTACTCACATCATCAGTGTTTTTTATGATTTATCAGATTATTTTATGTTTGATTCTGCAACGTATTATTTTATTTGTCGCACATTGTAATTATTATACATGTATAACGTTGTAAAAGCGTTTCAGTGCTGTTCTTATTGTTCCAGGTGGTTGTGTACCTGCAGAGAAGACACACCTCCTTCCTTTCCCATCCTGACCAATCACTAATTGGCCTCTCCCTGTATGGGCGGTTTGGCTCCGCCCTCGCTGTGCTGGGTGACCTGGACATGGACGGTTACCAAGGTAACCATTGACAACACCTCCATATTTTAGAAAATGTTCCGCTGAGATTCTTCCTCAACATGATGGACAATCTGCTAGCTGTTCCTAGCTTATCATGCTAATTGCTGACAGTTAGAGTTGTTAGCTAATGCAGCTAACAGCTAACTCTGCCAGTAAAACAAAGAACAAACAAAACTCACCAAACTCTCAGGAACCAATCAGATATGACCTGCTCTCTCTTTTCAGACATCGCTGTTGGTGCTCCCTGGTCAGGTGACAGTGGGCAGGGTCAGGTGTTTGTCTACCTGGGCAACAAGAACGGTCTGTCAACCACGCCCTCCCAGGTGATTGACAGCCCATTGCCTAGCAGCAGGACAGCGTTCGGCTTTACACTGAGGGGCGGGGCTGACATTGATGGGAACGGATACCCAGGTGCGCTCTGAGAGGCTTTTTTTCATATTACTGTATATCAATTATCCATAATAAATGATCAATAATCCTCTCTGTGTGTCTGCAGACCTGCTGGTGGGAGCGTGGAGTGCAGACCGAGCTTTTGTTTACAGGTGAGACGTCATCAAATCTACAGAGAACATCTGGTTCAAAACGTGTACATGTGATCTTGTCACTGATCACATACTGTATATTGATATATTAATCAGTTTTGACCAGTTAAACAAAGTGTGGTTTATGTTTTATTTGAATCATTTTTTAAGAGGTAAAATTATTCATTAAATCATTGGAAAAAAGCAAATATTAGTCAGACAATATTAATATAATTTTGTGTAGCAGAAATGTTCCTTCTTTGCTCCTTTCCTTGTATTCGTGATGCGACCCCACAGGTGTATTATGTGACAGTCTGTGGGGGTCCTGATCCGCTGGTTGGGAACCACTGACCCATGTATCTGATAAAGGACTGATGGGATGAACAAACAGACTGTTTTCCAGCTGTTTTCTGTCAGTCATGTGATGACATTGTAAGTTTGCATGACACTAGTGTGTTTGTGTGTTCAGGTCACAGGCGGTGATCCGGTCCAGAGTTTATGTCTCTCTGCTGCCAGACTTCCTGAATCCAGACGTCAAACTGTGTCATCGAGAAAACACACTTGTGTCCTGGTAACTAACTAACAATGAACTTACTGATTATCAAAATAATAAAAAAAGGAAAGACTACATCACAAAAACCTACTTGTTGACTTAAAATACAAAAAGTGAATATTCTGAAAGTTCTTGAAAGAGCTCTGTATTCTCAAGATATGTTACAGTGGTTCTTGAGGGAGTTTTAGGGTTTTCAACAAGGATTCTTTGGTAGATCGGAGGATCCTTAAAGGTGCAACATACAACATTCAGCCACTAGATTTCAGCAAACCAGCTATTTGCTATGTAAAGATTTGGTGGAGTAATGGTGTCCTGAGCAGAGAGTGAAGTCAAACTCCCTCTGCGTGTGTTGTTGGGCATCAATCATGTGGTCAGACAAAGGAAGGCCTACTTGTAAACTCTGAAGCCACGTTTGTCCCTTTAACCCCTGAAACAAAGGAGCAGCGCCAAAATGCTGCTCTCACAGACTCCATCTCCCAGCCTGCCCCGGCAGCTCACACCTTGCTGTGAAATCTGGGAGAACCCCAAACTCTTAACTCTCATTAGCAGAGATGCTCCAACACCAGGGGAAGACACAGCGACGCAGCTGTGATATCACCACAGCTTTAAGAAGTGGCAGAACAGAGACACCGTTGCCTTTCCAATGTTACTGCAACAGAGAAAACTCTGCTTCCTCCGTGAGCCAGTTTACTAAAAGAGATAACCCCATGCACGTGTAATTCCCCTCGCCGAGTTTGAAGAGCCTCCCCTTGCTGGACGAGCTGAGACCTCGCCACGTGTTCGTCCAAATAAGATCTCTGTATCCGAGAGACAGACTGCTGCTGCAGCCCTGCGCTCTCGCTGCCTGCAGAAGGAAGAAAGGATTTCTTCACAGAGATGAAGGACAGCGTCCGTGCCCCGCTCGTCTTTAACTTAGTCAGCTCTGCTGTTTTCACCAGCAACGAGGATCAGCTGCCATCAAATCCGCAGACAGAGTGTGAAAACAGCCCCGTCAGCCTCCGAGCTGAGGAATGGAGCCAGACCCAAAAGACAGACTTTTACACACCCTACTCGCTTTCTGAAGGGACACAGGTAAGCCTAAGTCTGGGCAGAGAGTATGAAATTGTGTGTTACTTTCAGCTTTATTGCTGTTGTATGTTGTGAACTGACGGACTGCTCTGAGGAGTATTTGAAGTCTGCTGCCTGTTTAGATGTGTTCACCATGCTAGACTGTTTTTGTGTTTGTCCCACTCGGGACTGCTGTGTTTGTGCCACCACGAGTGAGAAAGTAAGTTGCTTTGTCGATTGACAAATCAGACAGCATGCATTACAGACTGCTGTCTGTACGCTCACTCTCTGTGGACAAAGCAACCGCTGCTCTCCCCCACAGTCCCAGGACTTCACCATGTGTTTCTCCTCCTTTCTTTCTCTCTCTCGTTACTAACACTCACACACACCCACATACACAACACTCGCACACTTTTACACATCTGGTGGACAGATAACGTGGAACACAGCGACGCTCTGCCCCTTGTCATTTATCATCAGACGTGTAATTTCGGCGACTTGGGCGAGTATAGAGCACAGAGATGCCAGTCGGCAGCATCTCGCTATTGTTCTAACGAATATCTAAAGGTACTGCGGTCACATCCACCATTTGGTCCTCATGTGACATCATCTCCGTCCGACTGACGTCCGCCATTCTTGAGATCATGTGACATCATCTCATGAGATCACATCCGCCATCTTGCCCACAAACACACAGACATATTAGCATTCTAGGTTAACTCTTTTATGAGACTATCTCACTGTCTGGTTATTGGTCCCAGTTTCCAGGTGTTGCCCCCCAGTTATTATTCATCAATATTAATAATTTTATTTATTTTAATAATTAATATATCGGTTCAGGGGCCACTTTCTTTTTTCCCCCCAACTTTATTGAGT
The DNA here is from genome assembly GCF_910596095.1 of Thunnus maccoyii. Taxonomy (NCBI): domain Eukaryota; kingdom Metazoa; phylum Chordata; class Actinopteri; order Scombriformes; family Scombridae; genus Thunnus; species Thunnus maccoyii. The sequence goes on from NC_056550.1 coordinate 30,067,085, forward strand.
AAATGATGCGCACATTTGTTTTGGTCTGAGACGCTGGTGTTCTAGTGCGACATCTAGTGGTGCTGAATGTTGTATACTGCACCTTTAAAAACTGTCTGAAGTTGCAGGTTTTGGGGGTTTTAAGGTCCTTAAAGAGATTCCAGGATCCTTGAAAAACTCTTGGGGTATTTAAAGGGCAGGTTCACAATTTTTCAAGTGTGTCTTAAAACAACAGTCAGGAGCCCAAATTCCCTCTTTGTGTTTCCTCGGACAGTGTTTCTCTGTTGAGCTGCAGGTGGAAGTATAGTAACAAAAAGAGGAACTTTGGCACTAAAAAGACTGTAACGTTGAAAGATATCTACTTGATTTGACTCATTTGGACGCTGAAGCTTCATATTAGCTTCAGATAAACTTTAAATACATTTTTGCACAGAAGGAGGACTGTGGACTTAGTCCCCCATCACTTCCATTGTAAGGTCATTATGAAGGGATCTTCTAATGGTCAGTATGAACAGGAGGAATGATTACAGCAAGAAAAACAGGTTTAATGTTCATTTGGACTCCTGAAGGTTGTTTTAAGACACACTTGAAAAACTGTGAACTTGTCCTTTAAACAGGTTTTAAGGAGTGGATCCAGAATGCATCAGAGGGTCTCTGGGTTAAAGATTCCAGCTGAAAGTTGATGTAGAGTCTGGTGTCATCTGCATATTGACAAATGTTAATATTGTGTTGTTTTAAAAAGATTACAATAAAATGTTTTAATTAAATAAAATTCAGAACAGATGTTCTCTCTCTCATTAGTTTTGTAATCCAGATGTGTGTCTATGTGTCCGGCCACAGGATTCCTCAGCAGACAGGTAATCTCTTTGTACAGCTGAACACAATCATCTATGCAGAATTTCATTGATGGTGACGTCATTTTTCTATCTGTCTGCTAATTGGCTGAGGCAGTACTGGGGATGGAGCTACAGCTGGACAGAATGAAGCAGCCAATGGCAAAACGGACCCTGCTGCTGTCAACCAATCAGCCACAGGAGACAATGAAGCTGATTGTACAATGGGAGGTGGGCGTGGCCTGTGTCAATCGGACCGCCTACCTGAGGGTGAGTCACCCACTTTGGATGTTATCACTTGATTGAATGGGCGTTATCAGTGGTTATCAGCCTCATAGATGTGGTTTAGAAGGGGCCTGCTACACCTGCTGTAGGTGCATATCGACAGATCGGAATAGGACCATGACACCCACGAGTAAGTAAATAAAAGTAAGTAAAATTTTATTTATATAGCACCTTTTTTTAACACAGGTTACAAAGTGCTTTATAGTGACATTGGGACACAAAGAAAATAGGACACAAAAACCATGAAAGACACGTTCAAGAACACAGCAAGCATACAGTCATCACCCGGAGCACACACTTGAATTTATGAAATGTTATGAGAAAGTCATTCTAAAAAAGGAGGTTTTTAGGTGTTTTTTGAAACAGTCAACAGATTCAGCTGATCTGATGGAAGTGGGGAGATTGTTCCAAAGTCTGGTTGCCAGGGCAGCAAAAGCACAGTCACCTTTGGTTTTTAGTTTGGCACGTGGTACGGCCAACAGGTTTTGGTTGGAAGACCTAAGTGACCGCATGGTGGTATACGGGCTTAGTAGCTCGGATATATATGCAGGAGCTAAACCGTGTAAGGCCTTATAAGTGATTAAGAGAATCTTGAAATCAATCCTGAACTTCACTGGCAGCCGATGCAATGAGGCTAAAACAGGGTGATGTGGGATCTATGGCCAGTCCTACTTCATAGCCTCGCTGCTGCGTTTTGTACAAGCTGAAGACGTGACAGGTCAGCTCGGCTAAGGCAAGTGAAAAGGGAGTTACAGTAATCGAGACAGGAATAAATGAAGGCATGAATGATATGCTCTACGTCTGAGGCTGACAGTAATGGTCTGATTTTTGCAATGTTCCTGAGTTGAAAACATGCTGTTCAAATTTCAAATTAGGGTCAAATATAACGCCAAGATTCCTGCATTAGTTTTGGCATAGGGGGCAAGTGGGCCAATATGCTGAATGATGCCTCCAGCAGTATTTTCAGGGCCAAAAATGAGAAGCTCAGTTTTGTCAGAATTTAACTGAAGACAGTTGACAGACATCCAGTCCTTTATCACAGCTAAACAGCTGCGGAGAGTGTTTAGGTTGCTAAAATCATCTGGTTTTACAGAAAAATATAGCTGAGTGTCATCTGCATAGCAATGATAGGATGTACAGCCAAGGCGACTGATTATCTGTCCAGCATATACAAAGAGAAAAGAACTGGACCAAGGATCGACCCCTGGGGTACCCCATATAGCAGCGGACTGGATGAGGACACATCGTTACCCACAGAGACAGAAAAACCTCTATTTGACAAATATGACATAAACCATTCTAGAGCTTTCCCTGAGATACCAACACATGTATTTAGTCGATTAATGATGATGGAGTGATCAAAGGTGTCAAAGACAGCGCTCAAGTCAAGTAAGACCAAGATGGAGAGTTCCCCCTTATCAGCCTGCATGAGGATGTCATTCATGACTCGTAACAGAGCAGTTTCAGTGGTTTTCACGAAAATCAGATTAAAATTTAACAAAGATAATATTTCTTTCCACAACTTGAAGAAGATGCTCAGCAACAACTTTTCCCAGTATTTTGGAAATGAAAGGTGGGTCTGAAATTGTTTAAAACAGCTGGATCTAGGCCAGGTTTTTTTAGAAGTGGCTGGACACTGGCTGTCTTAAACTGATCAGGGACATAACCAGAGGTGAGGGACATGTTTATTATAGTGAGTACAGCAGGGCCAATGACAGGAAGGACCTCCGAAAAGAAGGGAAAAGATATCAAGATTGCAGGAGGACAGGCGCAGATGAGAAATTGTCTCTATAAGGTTTTGCATGGTAATTGGGGCAAAATGGGTCAGTAAGAGTAGGTGATATGCTGCTACTTCCCATGATGCACTGAGCTCCTCTCTCCTCCTCTCCAACTATACGCATTCATGTACCATCAATGCATGTCACTAACTTGGCTTCTTCCCCGGAGTTTTTGTGCTTTCTCGTCTCACAGGATGAGGGACATGGACTACCTGGTTATGGATGGCAGGAACCACGGCTGCAGGACGCCGTGGTGGCGTGGGCCTGTGGGTGTCCTGCCTTGACAGCCACTCCTGCTGTTATTGTTACTAGTTTTATTTCTATTATTATTATCGTTGTTATTGTTATTATTGTCCTTCTTTCTCTCTTGGGTTTCTCCCCGTTAAAGGGGAGTGTTTCCTGCTGCTGCTCGTGGAGGAATGTTGGGTCTCTGTAGATTAAAGAGTTCGGTCTCAACCTGCTCTATGTGGAAAGTGTCCTGAGATAACTTTTGTTATGACCTCGTGCTTTATAAATAAATTGTGTTGAAAACTGAATTACGTTACGTTATGTTACAAAATAATGATGTTTTATGATGTGACAATGCCGTGGTTCAGGTCTGGTTAGGGAAAGATCATGATTTGGGTTAAAATGATCACTTGAAACATGGTTAAACATGGCAACCATGACAGCTGCTAGATGGCGTCTGTAACTCAAAGGTGACCTCCACCTTGCTACAGGTGTAGCAGGCACATCTATGAGGCTGATAACACTGATAACGCCCAATCAATCGATTGATAACGTCTGAAGCAGGTGAGTGAATGAAGGAATAAAAATACACACACACACACACACAATCGAGCAGAGTCACATCTGTGTGTGGGTGTGTGTGTGTGTGTGTGTGTGTGTGTGTGTGTGTGTGTGTGTGTGTGTGTGTGTGTGTGTGCACGCAGTCTGAAGAGGAAGTTCGGGATAAATTGAGTCCGATCTTCATCAATGTCAACATCAGTCTCCTCAACACTACCCAGCATGCTTTGCTGCACGGGCAAACACACGCAGCTGCTCAGGTGAGTCTGACACACGTTAAACACTTTTATTTAATCCACCAATGACCTCACAAGTACAGAGGATTCGTGTGTGTGTGTGTGTGTGTGTGTGTGTGTGTGTGTGTGTGTGTGTGTAGACCAGGATCATTCTGGACTGTGGTGCAGACAACGTGTGTATTCCCGACCTGAGGCTGAGCGCTGAGCCGTGAGTGAACAACACACACAACTACAGATTCCCTCGTCTCAGGGTTAGTGGCCAGTAAATAAGGGTCCTTACAAATATAGAAGTAAAGCTGTGTGTGTGTGTGTGTGTGTGTGTGTGTGTGTGTGTGTAGCTTGTCAGACAGTGTGTTGGTCGGTGAGGATCAGTCGGTGGTGTTGTCGGTGTCGGCGGAGAACCATGGTGAGGGTGCGTACGAGACTGAGCTGGTGGTCCAAATCCCCGAACACACACACTTCCAAAGCAGTCAGGTAACACACACACACACACACACACACACACACACTCACACACACACACACACACACACACTCACACACACACACACACACACACACACACACACACACACACTCACACACACACACACACACACTCACACACACACACACACACACACACACACACACACACACACACAGTTAACATCCAGCTTCCTGTCTGCAGGGTGTGAACAGGCTGGTGTGTGTTCAGAGGAAGGAGAACCAGACTGTCGTCGTGACCTGTGACCTCGGAAACCCCATGAGACAAGGACACAAAGTAACACCCACGTGCACACACACACACACACACACACACACACACACACAGTTTGATAAACGGTTAAATGTCTATATTTGATTTGTTGGAAAGTAACAGTTGATAGTTCTGGTTTTAATACAGTAAATATGTTTCAACAGGATATAAAACAGTAATTAAAGCTGCAGTGTGGGACTTCTGTCTCCACCTCTGACAGTGACAGTAATTACAAAAACACTGTTGACATGTGCTCACGTCATAGGCTCCTCCGCAGCCTGCTCTGTCGCTACTGTTGTGGCTATAAAACGGTGTATAAATTGTTTTGAGTGTTACGTAACCGACACGCAACGACTCGTTTCACTATCAGAATTTGATCCATTCGGTCCGCTGTTTTGAAAGTCTAGAAGAGCCGAACGATTCAATTATTTTATCCTCATTCAAGTTAGCAGAGAGCTAGCCGGAAGTACAAAACCACCAGATTACAAACTCTGCATGCTGTGAAACACTGAGAGATTTATCTGGTGCTGATGGTTTAATCCACATCGTGTGAACTCGTTTGGCTTGAATGTAACGGATGTTCATTTATGTGTAAAAGTTCCACTGCAGAGTAAATTTCACTGAATCGTTTTCATGTGGTAACGTTGAAATGTGCGTCTGTAGCTGCAGACTCGTCTGGTGTTCAGCGTCGGCCGTCTGGAGGAGGTGGAGTCTCACATCACCTTCAACCTCAGGATCAGGAGGTACGAACTGTCTCTCTCTCTACCCGTCTGTCTCTCTGTGACTAAAATCCTGTTTGATGCCTGACCTGTCTCTCTCTCTGCCCGTCCACCTGTCTCTCTCTCTCTCTGCCCGTCCACCTGTCTCTCTCTCTCTCTGCCCGTCCACCTGTCTGTCTCTCTCTCTGCCCGTCCACCTGTCTGTCTCTCTCTCTGCCCGTCCACCTGTCTCTCTCTCTCTGCCCGTCCACCTGTCTCTCTCTCTGCCCGTCCACCTGTCTGTCTCTCTCTCTCTGACTGTCCACCTGTCTCTCTCTCTCTCTGCCCGTCCACCTGTCTGTCTCTCTCTCTCTCTGCCCGTCCACCTGTCTCTCTCTCTCTGCCCGTCCACCTGTCTCTCTCTCTCTCTGCCCGTCCACCTGTCTGTCTCTCTCTCTCTGACTGTCCACCTGTCTGTCTCTCTCTCTGCCCGTCCACCTGTCTCTCTCTCTGCCCGTCCACCTGTCTGTCTCTCTCTCTCTGACTGTCCACCTGTCTCTCTCTCTCTCTGCCCGTCCACCTGTCTGTCTCTCTCTCTCTGCCCGTCCACCTGTCTGTCTCTCTCTCTGCCCGTCCACCTGTCTCTCTCTCTGCCCGTCCACCTGTCTGTCTCTCTCTCTCTGACTGTCCACCTGTCTCTCTCTCTGCCCGTCCACCTGTCTGTCTCTCTCTCTGCCCGTCCACCTGTCTGTCTCTCTCTCTGCCCGTCCACCTGTCTCTCTCTCTGCCCGTCCACCTGTCTGTCTCTCTCTCTCTGCCCGTCCACCTGTCTCTCTCTCTGCCCATCCACCTGTCTGTCTCTCTCTCTCTGACTGTCCACCTGTCTCTCTCTCTGCCCGTCCACCTGTCTGTCTCTCTCTCTGCCCGTCCACCTGTCTGTCTCTCTCTCTCTGACTGTCCACCTGTCTGTCTCTCTGCCCGTCCACCTGTCTGTCTCTCTCTCTGCCCGTCCACCTGTCTCTCTCTCTGCCCGTCCACCTGTCTGTCTCTCTCTCTCTCTGACTGTCCACCTGTCTGTCTCTCTCTCTCTGCCCGTCCACCTGTCTGTCTCTCTCTCTGCCCGTCCACCTGTCTCTCTCTCTGCCCGTCCACCTGTCTGTCTCTCTCTCTCTGACTGTCCACCTGTCTGTCTCTCTGCCCGTCCACCTGTCTGTCTCTCTCTCTGCCCGTCCACCTGTCTGTCTCTCTGCCCGTCCACCTGTCTGTCTCTCTCTCTCTGCCCGTCCACCTGTCTGTCTCTCTCTCTGCCCGTCCACCTGTCTGTCTCTCTCTCTCTGCCCGTCCACCTGTCTCTCTCTCTGCCCGTCCACCTGTCTGTCTCTCTGCCCGTCCACCTGTCTGTCTCTCTCTCTCTGCCCGTCCACCTGTCTCTCTCTCTGCCCGTCCACCTGTCTGTCTCTCTCTCTCTGCCCGTCCACCTGTCTCTCTCTCTGCCCGTCCACCTGTCTCTCTCTCTGCCCGTCCACCTGTCTGTCTCTCTCTCTCTGCCCGTCCACCTGTCTCTCTCTCTGCCCGTCCACCTGTCTGTCTCTCTCTCTGCCCGTCCACCTGTCTGTCTCTCTCTCTCTGCCCGTCCACCTGTCTGTCTGTCTCTCTGCCCGTCCACCTGTCTGTCTCTCTCTCTGCCCGTCCACCTGTCTCTCTCTCTCTCTGCCCGTCCACCTGTCTGTCTCTCTCTCTGCCCGTCCACCTGTCTCTCTCTCTGCCCGTCCACCTGTCTGTCTCTCTCTCTCTGACTGTCCACCTGTCTCTCTCTCTCTCTCTCTGACTGTCCACCTGTCTCTCTCTCTCTCTCTGCCCGTCCACCTGTCTGTCTCTCTCTCTCTGCCCGTCCACCTGTCTGTCTCTCTCTCTGCCCGTCCACCTGTCTCTCTCTCTGCCCGTCCACCTGTCTGTCTCTCTCTCTCTGACTGTCCACCTGTCTGTCTCTCTGCCCGTCCACCTGTCTGTCTCTCTCTCTCTGCCCGTCCACCTGTCTCTCTCTCTGCCCGTCCACCTGTCTCTCTCTCTGCCCGTCCACCTGTCTGTCTCTCTCTCTGCCCGTCCACCTGTCTGTCTGTCTCTCTGCCCGTCCATCTGTCTGTCTCTCTCTCTCTGCCCGTCCACCTGTCTGTCTGTCTCTCTGCCCGTCCACCTGTCTGTCTCTCTCTCTGCCCGTCCACCTGTCTGTCTGTCTCTCTGCCCGTCCACCTGTCTGTCTCTCTCTCTGCCCGTCCACCTGTCTCTCTCTCTCTCTGCCCGTCCACCTGTCTGTCTCTCTCTCTGCCCGTCCACCTGTCTCTCTCTCTGCCCGTCCACCTGTCTCTCTCTCTGCCCGTCCACCTGTCTCTCTCTCTGCCCGTCCACCTGTCTGTCTCTCTCTCTCTGCCCGTCCACCTGTCTCTCTCTCTGCCCGTCCACCTGTCTGTCTCTCTCTCTGCCCGTCCACCTGTCTCTCTCTCTGCCCGTCCACCTGTCTCTCTCTCTGCCCGTCCACCTGTCTGTCTCTCTCTCTGCCCGTCCACCTGTCTGTCTCTCTCTCTCTGCCCGTCCACCTGTCTGTCTCTCTCTCTGCCCGTCCACCTGTCTCTCTCTCTGCCCGTCCACCTGTCTCTCTCTCTGCCCGTCCACCTGTCTCTCTCTCTGCCCGTCCACCTGTCTGTCTCTCTCTCTCTGCCCGTCCACCTGTCTCTCTCTCTGCCCGTCCACCTGTCTGTCTGTCTCTCTGCCCGTCCACCTGTCTGTCTCTCTCTCTCTGCCCGTCCACCTGTCTCTCTCTCTGCCCGTCCACCTGTCTGTCTCTCAGTAAGAACTCAGTGAACTCCAGCAGTAACAAGGTCACAGTGAAGGTTCAGGTGAAAGCCGAGGCGACGCTGGAGATCAGAGGGTAAACAACAACAACAACAACAACAACAACAACAACAACACTTATCAATCTGTTCGATCACATCTACAGACTGATTGTGATCATGTGTGTTTTCAGAGGCTCCTCCCCTCCTGAAATCGTCCTGCCGCTCCCTGATTGGCAGCCTGCAATGCATCCTGGGAGTTTAGAGGAAGTGGGTCCACTGGTGGAGCATGTGTATGAGGTGAGACGGGTTCTGTGACCTCACAGGTCATGTGTATGAGGTGAGACGGGTTCTGTGACCTCACAGGTCATGTGTATGAGGTGAGACGGGTTCTGTGACCTCACAGGTCATGTGTATGAGGTGAGACGGGTTCTGTGACCTCACAGGTCATGTGTATGAGGTGAAATGGACCGAAACAACCACACAGAGTCCCTTTAGAGGAGGGGGTGGGCAAACAGTGGTCCCCTACCCAAATCTGGGTCTCCAGCAAAGACGTTTGGCTGTAAACAGCTTTTCACTGTCAGAGTTTATATCAACAGTCATTTTTAGCCAGATTTGTATTAATGTAAGTTTCTGTAATTCTGTTGTTCCTCAGTTACTGATGGATACAGTTTCAATTATCAATGATATTCTTGAATTAATTAATAGAAATAAAGAAATTAAATATTGGAAATACAGGCCTGAGTTTCCCCCCGTTGAACAATGATGCCTGCCTTAGAGGAGGTGGTCTCATTCCCAAACCAACCCTGGAGCGGTTCTCTGTGGTGGAACGTGATCCGACCTCGATCTGACCGACTACCGGGTGAACTCTGTGAGTTTGAGCTCCCATAGCCAGGAGCGCTTTGCATGCTGGGATGTTGATGAGTGAGTTTAATAGTGACTAACAGCGAGCAGCTAGCCAGAGACTTAATCCAGAGGCCTTTCTCGATACCAAATCCGCGAAGTTCTGACTAAAAGTTCGACTCGGGAGCACAATCCCAGTCCTATAAGCACAGGCGGAGCCCTCTACTGGACTCTATGGCTAATACTCCTCCCAGTCACCCAACTGGGCCTCTGTGGATCCAAGCGTAGGCTGGCGAACCACCGTTACAGGCGGCGCAAGAACTACAACAGGGTGGGAGGGGGCAGTGCTGATGTGATGCTGACTTTTCCTGAGTGTAACTCAGTTTCATCGGAGGTTTGTTTGTCTGGGGGGGGGGGGCCTCGGGGCGGCCCCCGCTGCAGTGGTGGTGTGGTGGTGACTCTGTTGAGGTGGTGTTGGAGGTGGTTGAAGCAGCAGAGGCTGTTGGTGCGTTCTTCTCTCGGCCAATTAGGGTGTGACAACGCCCTTTTTCTGGGGTTTAAAAGAGGAGAGAAACTGGACACCCTGGTTTCTGATCTTTCCTCAACTGACTGTCAGACAGAACCTCTGGTCTGTTCAGGCCCTTTACGGTCTCCTTGCCTGTCTTTTGTCTTTCTGGTTTGAGGGTACCTGATGTGAGGTGGTTTCTCCAAGTGAATATTATTTGGTTTTTTAAATTTTTTCTTTGGCTTGGAGCTGGTTCTCAGGCTTCTTGCTGATTAGCTGGGTTCAGGGAGAATCAGCACCACCACAAGCTGCTTGGAGTGTCTCCGCCGAGGCATCTGACAGCGGTGGCGGCGGCGGTGGCGGTGGCGGAGGGCCAGATAGAGCCGTGAGTTCATCTTCGAAGCGGAGATCTATCTTGAGCTCTGGCTTGCTCTCGTCACAGCAGAGTGAGACGTCACATCATTGAAAATGTTCCCACCGCTTCTGGCGTAGATCTGGAGGAAGCGCTCAGCAGAATACGCAGGGCGGTGGCTGCATCACGCCGCTCTCTCGCCGACCGGGGCACGGCGGGCAGGAACACGCAGGAACCAGCGACTCCATCCCTGGAGAAGAGAGATCGGTGAGCTGATTCGCTGTTGCTGAAGAAAGAGGATGGCGAAGCAGCAGCGAGATGCTGCTTTTATAGGCTGCAGGACGCATTGGTAGGCGTATCCTGATAATAAAAATCCAAACCGTTAAATTTAATACAGACTGTCAATTAATTTGATTAATATGTGTATGTGTGTACATGTGGAGCTCCAGAGGCAGCGCTGCTGTTCTGTCCAGTAAAAACATGAAACTTCACTTTAACTTGAGACAAACTGATGTTGCAGCTGCAGTCGTTAGATTTCATCTGTGAGACCAACATTTATCTTCCAGAAGGAATTAAATCACATATCAAGACGCTGCGGAGACGTTCATGTTCTCCCGGGATGACCACATGTTGACCGGCCGATCATCTCAGGAGTCGGGCTGCTAGCAGCTGAGATGAGCGGCTGGTCCAAACATCTCCCAACACATCCCAGCAGGTTTACAGACTGGCGTTACTGGGATAAACTGGCCACATGTTGGAATCTATATGTTACTTTCTCTCCTGAAAACATTAAAACTTAATAAAGTGACATATTAACAGTCCTGCAGTGAACATTAAAACAGATCTTAGCCATCACTGCCAGTAAGTGTGAAATGCATTCTGGGATACTTGGCTGTCAGATCCTGATGTATCCTCGATAAAACGGGGACACATACTGGGCTGGATGTGGACTGTGAATTGGAACACAGACTGGGAACGGCTCAGGTCGGACTGGGGTCTGGCAGCGCAGAACATTATATTAGCCAAAGGAGCTACTTCCTGTTTTACGTTCTTACTCCCGCCTCAGACACGTCTGACCAATGAGAGGAGAGAACACTCTCACCTGTCTTGCTCTAATCTATTGATCCATGATTGATGATATTGATGATATTGATGATGTCGGTGTGTAGTTGAGGAACCAGGGTCCCAGTGCAGTGAACGCCCGGCTCACAGTGGACTTCCCGTCCACCTGGCGACATCACTTCCTGCTCTACATCATCTCCAACGCATCAGAGGAGTCCCTGAACTGCAGGACCATGAACGCATCGCAGATAGACCCCTTCAAGGTCCAAACCTGTCTGTCTCTCACCTGTCTGTCTCTAACCTGTCTGTCTGTCTCTCACCTGTCTGTCTCTAACCTGTCTGTCTCTAACCTGTCTGTCTGTCTCTAACCTGTCTGTCTGTCTCTCACCTGTCTGTCTCTAACCTGTCTGTCTGTCTCTAACCTGTCTGTCTGTCTCTCACCTGTCTGTCTCTAACCTGTCTGTCTCTCACCTGTCTGTCTGTCTCTAACCTGTCTGTCTGTCTCTCACCTGTCTGTCTCTAACCTGTCTGTCTGTCTCTCACCTGTCTGTCTCTAACCTGTCTGTCTGTCTCTAACCTGTCTGTCTGTCTCTAACCTGTCTGGCTCTCACCTGTCTGTCTCTAACCTGTCTGTCTGTCTCTCACCTGTCTGTCTCTAACCTGTCTGTCTGTCTCTAACCTGTCTGTCTCTAACCTGTCTGTCTCTCACCTGTCTGTCTCTAACCTGTCTGTCTCTCACCTGTCTGTCTCTCACCTGTCTGTCTGTCTCTAACCTGTCTGTCTCTAACCTGTCTGTCTCTAACCTGTCTGTCTCTCACCTGTCTGTCTCTAACCTGTCTGTCTGTCTCTAACCTGTCTGTCTGTCTCTCACCTGTCTGTCTCTAACCTGTCTGTCTCTAACCTGTCTGTCTGTCTCTAACCTGTCTGTCTCTAACCTGTCTGTCTGTCTCTCACCTGTCTGTCTGTCTCTAACCTGTCTGTCTGTCTCTAACCTGTCTGTCTCTAACCTGTCTGTCTGTCTCTCACCTGTCTGTCTGTCTCTAACCTGTCTGTCTCTAACCTGTCTGTCTCTCACCTGTCTGTCTCTAACCTGTCTGTCTCTCACCTGTCTGTCTCTAACCTGTCTGTCTCTCACCTGTCTGTCTCTAACCTGTCTGTCTCTAACCTGTCTGTCTGTCTCTCACCTGTCTGTCTCTCACCTGTCTGTCTCTAACCTGTCTGTCTCTCACCTGTCTGTCTCTAACCTGTCTGTCTCTAACCTGTCTGTCTGTCTCTAACCTGTCTGTCTCTAACCTGTCTGTCTCTCACCTGTCTGTCTCTAACCTGTCTGTCTCTAACCTGTCTGTCTCTCACCTGTCTGTCTCTAACCTGTCTGTCTGTCTCTCACCTGTCTGTCTCTAACCTGTCTGTCTGTCTCTAACCTGTCTGTCTCTCACCTGTCTGTCTCTAACCTGTCTGTCTCTCACCTGTCTGTCTCTAACCTGTCTGTCTCTAACCTGTCTGTCTCTCACCTGTCTGTCTCTAACCTGTCTGTCTCTAACCTGTCTGTCTGTCTCTCACCTGTCTGTCTCTCACCTGTCTGTCTCTAACCTGTCTGTCTCTCACCTGTCTGTCTCTAACCTGTCTGTCTCTAACCTGTCTGTCTGTCTCTAACCTGTCTGTCTCTAACCTGTCTGTCTCTCACCTGTCTGTCTCTAACCTGTCTGTCTCTAACCTGTCTGTCTCTCACCTGTCTGTCTCTAACCTGTCTGTCTGTCTCTAACCTGTCTGTCTGTCTCTCACCTGTCTGTCTCTCACCTGTCTGTCTCTAACCTGTCTGTCTGTCTCTCACCTGTCTGTCTCTCACCTGTCTGTCTCTAACCTGTCTGTCTGTCTCTCACCTGTCTGTCTCTCACCTGTCTGTCTGTCTGCAGCTGGCTGGTAACTCCTCCAGTGTTTCTGTAGTTTCTCAGTTGAATCAGCAGGAGGAGACAAACTCACACACACAGACTCAACATGTGGTAAATATATTATCTCTCTCTTTATATATATATATATAAATGTATATAAACGTAGCTCAAAAAGTAAGGAAATATGTGTTTGGTAGATTATTTCTTTGTTGTAACGAAGCTTCTTGGTAATAAATCTTCTATCGTTGGAAAGTCTGTTTATTTCCCTTTTAAATGGAGCCACATTTGTAAGGAACATGCATTTGTGGGACGAGCAGCAGAGCTGAGTATGTGGGTTGCGCCCATGAAAAATTTGCTAAATCTTCTCTGCCGATGCCAAACAGCTTATTCTGCCTGCGTGCTGACAGGGGGAGGAAACGGTCTTCTTGGGGTGTCGTCTTTTTGGGACGCCCACGTCACGGCCTGTCTCTGACATCCTGTCATATGGAGATGGTACTAGGGCTCACTCCAAATAATGCTGCGACTTGGTTTTTTGGAACACCAGCTTGAAGTTGCCCTATCGCACGGGCCCTATCTAGTTCAGTCAAACGTGGCATGCTGATTCTGGGAGCAGACACCTACTGACCACTGTAGCAGGGCCCAAGCTCACAGGTGCTGCCTGGAGGCACCAGAAGCTCAAAACAAGAGTCAGTAGCAACAGCAGAATAAGCTGTTTGGCATCGGCAGAGAAGATTTAGCAAATTTTTCATGGGCGCAACCCACATACTCAGCTCTGCTGCTCGTCCCACAAATGCATGTTCCTTACAAATGTGGCTCCATTTAAAAGGGAAATAAACAGACTTTCCAACGATATAAGATTTATTACCAAGAAGCTTCGTTACAACAAAGAAATAATCTACCAAACACTAATTTCCTTACTTTTTGTGCTACGTTTATACATGATGATAATAATGTATTGTTTAAAAAAAGTATAATGTTGTGCATTGTATTATATATTATACCGTGGGTGTATATATATATATATATGTGTGTGTGTGTGTGTGTGTGTGTTGTAGCGCTGCAGCAGCAGTGAGACGGGCTGTGTCAGGTTTGTATGTGATGTCATGGCGTTGGAGCGGGGTTCCAGCGCTGTGGTCCGAATATCAGCTCGACTGTGGACACACACACTTACACAGGTCAGAACACACACACACACACACACACACACACACACACACACACACACACACAATGATGATGTCATCGTTTCCTTTCTACAGACTCCCTATCTGAACTATGAGCTTGTGTCATCCGCTTCCTATGATGTCATCAACGCATCATCAAGGGTCCAACCTCTTCAACTGCCGAGTGGACACACACAGGTATGCACACACACACACACACACATATACACACACAAACAAACACACAAACAAACAAACACGCAAACACTGAAATCTGAGAAAAAAATGAGTTTTGTTGCTGAGAACTGTGTGTGTTTATGTGTGTTTGTGTGTGTGTGTTTGTATGTCTGTGTTTGTATGTGTGTGTGTTTGTATGTCTGTGTTTGTATGTGTGTGTGTTTGTATGTCTGTGTTTGTATGTGTGTGTGTTTGTATGTGTGTGTTTGTGTGTGTGTGTGTTTGTGTGTGTTTGTATGTGTGTGTGTTTGTATGTGTGTGTTTGTATGTGTGTGTGTTTGTATGTGTGTGTTTGTGTGTGTGTGTGTTTGTGTGTGTTTGTATGTGTGTGTGTTTGTATGTGTGTGTTTGTA
>NC_056550.1:30084150-30129150 GCF_910596095.1 Thunnus maccoyii
ATCACTTTCGCTTTACAAAATGTTCATGAAAGAATCTTTAATCATTCTTAATTATTGTAATTTATATTATAATAATTGATGTTAACTGTTAAAATTAAATCTATATTTTTATGTTTGTGATGTTACAGCAACACGTTTCACACGTTATTGATCCTGATCAACCAGAATCTTTCTGCTACTGTTTAATTCCAATTTTTGAAATAAAATTTCATGTTATTTTCAATGATTTAAGCACATTTTCATTCTTTTCATTGAACATGTTGAATTTAAGGATGCAAAAATGAACTTTATTGTTAATTAATATTGTGATTTTTTGATTTGTTGATTTGTTTCTGTTATAATTATAAAGATGGAAATATATTTAAGACAATTAAGTTTAAAAACAAACAAAATAAGTTTCATGAAAAGATTTCAGGAGAATCTCAGCTGACAGAAACTGTTCAGACTCTTCTTCACTGGTAGTTCGGACTCTTCTTCACTGGTGGTTCAGACTCTTCTTCACTGGTAGTTCGGACTCTTCTTCACTGGTGGTTCAGACTCTTCTTCACTGGTAGTTCGGACTCTTCTTCACTGGTGGTTCAGACTCTTCTTCACTGGTAGTTCGGACTCTTCTTCACTGGTGGTTCAGACTCTTCTTCACTGGTAGTTCAGACTCTTCTTCACTGGTGGTTCGGACTCTTCTTCACTGGTAGTTCGGACTCTTCTTCACTGGTGGTTCGGACTCTTCTTCACTGGTAGTTCGGACTCTTCTTCACTGGTGGTTCGGACTCTTCTTCACTGGTAGTTCGGACTCTTCTTCACTGGTGGTTCAGACTCTTCTTCACTGGTAGTTCGGACTCTTCTTCACTGGTGGTTCAGACTCTTCTTCACTGGTAGTTCAGACTCTTCTTCACTGGTGGTTCGGACTCTTCTTCACTGGTAGTTCGGACTCTTCTTCACTGGTGGTTCAGACTCTTCTTCACTGGTAGTTCGGACTCTTCTTCACTGGTGGTTCAGACTCTTCTTCACTGGTAGTTCGGACTCTTCTTCACTGGTGGTTCAGACTCTTCTTCACTGGTAGTTCGGACTCTTCTTCACTGGTGGTTCGGACTCTTCTTCACTGGTGGTTCGGACTCTTCTTCAATGGTAGTTCGGACTCTTCTTCACTGGTAGTTCAGACTCTTCTTCACTGGTGGTTCAGACTCTTCTTCACTGGTAGTTCAGACTCTTCCTCACTGGTGGTTCAGACTCTTCTTCACTTGTAGTTCAGACTCTTCTTCACTGGTGGTTCAGACTCTTCTTCACTGGTGGTTCGGACTCTTCTTCACTGGTAGTTCGGACTCTTCTTCACTGGTAGTTCAGACTCCTCTTCACTGGTGGTTCAGACTCTTCTTCACTTGTAGTTCAGACTCTTCTTCACTGGTGGTTCAGACTCTTCTTCACTGGTGGTTCGGACTCTTCTTCAATGGTAGTTCAGACTCTTCTTCACTGGTGGTTCAGACTCTTCTTCACTGGTAGTTCGGACTCTTCTTCACTGGTGGTTCAGACTCTTCCTCACTGGTGGTTCAGACTCTTCTTCACTTGTAGTTCAGACTCTTCTTCACTGGTGGTTCAGACTCTTCTTCACTGGTGGTTCGGACTCTTCTTCACTGGTAGTTCGGACTCTTCTTCACTGGTAGTTCAGACTCTTCTTGACTGGTGGTTCAGACTCTTCTTCACTGGTAGTTCGGACTCTTCTTCACTGGTAGTTCGGACTTTTCTTCACTGGTGGTTCGGACTCTTCTTCACTTGTAGTTCAGACTCTTCTTCACTTGTGGTTCAGACTCTTCTTCACTGGTGGTTCAGACTCTTCTTCACTGGTGGTTCAGACTCTTCTTCACTGGTGGTTCAGACTCTTCTTCACTGGTGGTTCGGACTCTTCTTCAATGGTGGTTCGGACTCTTCTTCAATGGTAGTTCGGACTCTTCTTCACTGGTGGTTCGGACTCTTCTTCACTGGTGGTTCGGACTCTTCTTCACCGGTAGTTCGGACTCTTCTTCACCGGTAGTTCGGACTCTTCTTCACCGGTAGTTCGGACTCTTCTTCACCGGTAGTTCGGACTCTTCTTCAATGGTAGTTTGGACTCTTCTTCAATGGTAGTTCGGACTCTTCTTCACTGGTAGTTCAGACTCTTCTTCAATGGTGGTTCGGACTCTTCTTCAATGGTAGTTCGGACTCTTCTTCAATGGTAGTTCGGACTCTTCTTCACTGGTAGTTCGGACTCTTCTTCACTGGTGGTTCGGACTCTTCTTCACTGGTGGTTCGGACTCTTCTTCACTGGTAGTTCGGACTCTTCTTCACTGGTGGTTCGGACTCTTCTTCACTGGTAGTTCGGACTCTTCTTCACTGGTGGTTCGGACTCTTCTTCACTGGTGGTTCGGACTCTTCTTCAATGGTAGTTCGGACTCTTCTTCAATGGTAGTTCGGACTCTTCTTCAATGGTAGTTCGGACTCTTCTTCACTGGTGGTTCGGACTCTTCTTCAATGGTAGTTCGGACTCTTCTTCACTGGTGGTTCAGACTCTTCTGTTCAATCTGGGACCAGTTTTCCTCTTGTGACCACATCCAGAGATGTTGGCTACAGCTCCACTACAGATCAATTATTTCTTACAACTTCTAAAGGGAACCAATAATTTTGTACAGATTATTTTAGAACGTCTTTGTAGCATAAACATGAATTCAGTTATTTTCATAACTTTTATGTTTTATTCCACTGCAAACAAATATAGACATGCGCTGATAATAAAATATCCTTTAATTTCAACACTGTTCAGGGAAAATGGTGCGTTATTTTAATAAAATGTAAAGGTGCCAATAATTTCAGCCACATCTGCATAAAATTATGTTTTACATATTTAAATTATTTTTTAAAGAAATAAAAAGAATAAGGAGTCAACAGCATTCTCCAAAAGTTTTTATATTTCTGGACTAAAACACATTTATTGATTAATTTAGCTTTTAAATAAACAGCTGAGTCTCATTTAATTTGATGTGAGTTTAAATAAATAAAGAAGATAAATAAAATAAATAAGAACAGAAATGAGTCTTTAGTTTGGAGCTGCAGAGAGTTTTCAGACAAACAGATGGAGCTCACACTGATCCTATTAACACACACACACACACACACACACACACACACACACACACACACACAGAGTCAGTGCTGACCATTATGTGAATCTTGCGTTTCCATGGAAACCACCATAAAAACAAGGAATTGTCTTCTTTCCTTCAGTGTTTAGATACAAACAGAGTTTAGCTGCTCATGTTCAGCCTGGCAGACAAACGCAGGGCTTAAAAACACAGTCTGAACTGGGAGGCTCCACCCACCAGTTTTATCATATAACAGCTCTGAAAAAACTATGATTTCATTACTTTATTTCATGTTTAATCTGTTTTCATCGTATTTATCTTTATTTTCTTTGGTGTTCTGCAAATCAAATCACGAGTCCAGTTTAACTTTTATCTTCAGTTCTTCCTAAAAACATTTTGATTTATCAGGTTTTAGAGTTTGTAATATTTCTTCATGTCAGGCGATGTGCTCGTGTTTCCATCTCGTTAAATGTTTGATGACAGCAGAGACGACGATGGAAATCAGTCTTTATCGTGCTGTTCCAGACTGGGATGTTACATTTTATAGATACGTCTCTCTTCAGTGTTTGTGTAATGTAAGACGATCTCAGCTGATCGTTTCACCAGAAACATCTGAAAAAAACTTTAATAAAAAGCAAAAACTCAGTGTGTCAGATACAAAAATTTCAAGTAAAAACTAAACATGTATAATGATCCTGTGATGAAATAAAAGTCACCCCTCATTTTGCTGCTGTGACACTTTAATTTCTATGTGTGGATCAATAAAGGTGATCAGATCATAAACTCAGTTACAACAAAAGAAAAAAACTTCATCCTGAGTCCAGACTCTCAGGCAGTGAACAGACCCGCCTCCCTCACTGCAGGCGTGTGATTGGTGGAGCAGCCTGTCAGACTCAGCTGAGGGCAGAAAAAACCCATAAGCAGGTCAGGAGGATGAGGAGGATTAGAACAGAGATTACAGAGCAGCTAATAACAGCAGAGAAGAAGAGAAAACCAGCACGAGGTGGACTCTACTGGTCTGTACTGGACTCTACTGGTCTGTGCTGGACTCTACTGGTCTGTGCTGGACTCTACTGGTCTGTAGTGGACTCAACTGGTCTAAATTGGACTCTACTGGTCTCTACTGGACTATACTGGACTCTACTGGTCTGTAGTGGTCTGTACTGGGTTCTACTGGTCTAAACTGGATTCTACTGGTCTGTACTAGACTCTACTGGACTCTACTGGTCTGTACTGGTTTGTATTGCTCTGTACTGGGCTCTACTGGTCTGTATTGGACTGAACTGGGAGGAGGTTGAACAGTGTCTGGACTGAGTGGACCCGGCACAGGAGGAGGTCTGGATGGATGGATTCCAGGCATACGGGGCGGGAAAGACGGGCGGAGCTTTCGACCCGCTGACCTTCATCAGACAACCACAGACTGTGGTGAGGATCCTCTGCTGGGTGAGTGAGGAGGAGGATGATGATGATGATGATGATGATGACAATGATGTTGATGTTGACGATGATGATAATGATGATGACGATGATAATGATGATGATGACGACGATAGTGATGATGATAATGACGATGATGATGACGACGATGGTGATGATGATGATAATGACGATGATGATGGTGATGATGGCGATGATGATGATAATAATGATGATGATGATGAGGATGATAATGACAGCGTGATTGATGATGATGAGGAGGAGGAGGAGGAGGCAAATGAAGATGCTCTCATCTAAAATGATGATTATATCCAGATTCTTCCATTATAGATCTGAGTTCAGAGTGAAACGTGTCCTGATCAGCTGACTATCAATAAGATGCACATTGTTACTATGACAACAGTCTCATTTAGTTGTATAATGTACAAGTTTAGGAGACTCTTCAAAGAACCAACAAATCCAGACTCGTCACATTGTCAACATTTGAATCTAAAAAAGTCAATTCTCCACGTAGGAAGGTAATCAATGTTTCCACACTTTGATCACTGATAAATGTTCAGATGTTACGCTGAACATGGTATCACACTCAGATATTTTACTGAACATGGTCACACTCAGATATTTTACTGAACATGGTCACACTCAGATATCATAGTGAACATGGTCACACTCAGATATTTTACTGAACATGGTCACACTCAGATATCATAGTGAACATGGTCACACTCAGATATTTTACTGAACATGGTCACACTCAGATATCATAGTGAACATGGTCACACTCAGATATCATAGTGAACATGGTCACACATATTATAGTGAACATGGTCACACATATTATAGTGAACATGGTCACACTCACATATCATAGTGAACATGGTCACACATATTATAGTGAACATGGTCACACTCACATATCATAGTGAACATGGTCACATTCAGATAGTATAGTGAACATGGTCACACTCAGATATTTTACTGAACATGGTCACACTCAGATATCATAGTGAACATGGTCACACATATCATAGTGAACATGGTCACACTCAGATATCATAGTGAACATGGTCACACTCAGATATTTTACTGAACATGGTCACACTCAGATATCATAGTGAACATGGCCACACTCACATATCATAGTGAACATGGTCACACTCAGATATTTTACTGAACATGGTCACACTCAGATATCATAGTGAACATGGTCACACATATTATAGTGAACATGGTCACATTCAGATAGTATAGTGAACATGGTCACACTCAGCTATTTTACTGAACATGGTCACACTCAGATATCATAGTGAACATGGTCACACATATTATAGTGAACATGGTCACACATATTATAGTGAACATGGTCACACTCACATATCATAGTGAACATGGTCACATTCAGATAGTATAGTGAACATGGTCACACTCAGATATTTTACTGAACATGGTCACACTCAGATATCATAGTGAACATGGTCACACATATTATAGTGAACATGGTCACACTCAGATATCATAGTGAACATGGTCACACTCAGATATTTTACTGAACATGGTCACACTCAGATATCATAGTGAACATGGTCACACTCAGATATCATAGTGAACATGGTCACACATATTATAGTGAACATGGTCACATTCAGATAGTATAGTGAACATGGTCACACACACAGATATTATAGTGAACATGGTCACACAGATATCATAGTGAACATGGTCACATTCAGATATTTTACTGAACATGGTCACACTCAGATATCATAGTGAACATGGTTACATTCAGATATTATAGTGAACATGGTCACACTCAGATACTATGGTGAACATGGTCCCACACAGATATTATAGTGAACATGGTCACACTCAGATATTATAGTGAACATGGTCACACTCAGATATTATAGTGAACATGATCACACACAGATATTATAGTGAACATGGTCACACATATTATAGTGAACATGGTCACATTCAGATATTATAGTGAACATGGTCACACTCAGATACTGTGGTGAACATGGTCACACTCAGATATTATAGTGAACACAGTCACACTCAGATATTATAGTGAACACGGTCACACAGATATTATAGTGAACATGGTCACATTCAGATATTATAGTGAACATGGTCACACTCAGATACTGTAGTGAACATGGTCACATGGTTTGTGTGAATGTGTGTGTGTGTGTGTGTGCGTGTATGTGTGTGTGTGTGTTTTTGTGTATGTGTTTGCGAGTGTGTGTGTGTGTGTGTGTGTGTGTTTTTGTGTATGTGTTTGCGAGTGTGTGTGTGTGTTTTTGTGTATGTGTTTGCGAGCGTGTTTGCGAGTGTGTGTGTGTGTTTTTGTGTATGTGTTTGCGAGTGTGTGTGTGTGTTTTTGTGTATGTGTTTGCGAGTGTGTGTGTGTGTTTTTGTGTATGTGTGTGCGAGCGTGTGTGTGTGTGTGTTCTTGGGCTGGGTCATGAGACTGGTGTTAACATTCCTGCGGCTGAACACGAGGCCGCTCACACTGACACACTGTTCAACCTGCAGCTGCTCTGTAGGACGATTTTATCATCAACATGAACAAAGTCATTGATTACTGATGATATTAAATATTCAATAACTTCATCCCGCTGTGTGATCACATATCAGCTGAGGCCACACAAGCTTCTTTGTGTTTGTGTCCAGATGGTAATCAATCAAGTTTTTATTGATTTCCTGAAACATCAGTTTCTGCTCGTTTACATTAGTCGCTTTGTTTTTATCTCAGTTTTATGAGCGTTTCTACTGACAGAAACACATCTTTTATCATCTGTTATCACCTGCAGTTCAATCTGTATCAGAATCAATCATGTTCATTGCCCGCAGGTTCACACAGATGAGGATCTGCATCTGTGTTGTGGTGCAAGATGATCAAGATATATGTCAGAGAAAATACAAGAACAACTCAAGCCAAGAAATCATGAATCTAACATAAATCTGTTAGAGTCAAACACATGAATAGTTTATACTTTATTCTTGCAGGAGAAAAGAAATAACATCAGCTGTTAGCATTTAGCCTGTGCTATGGAGAATGAATAGGTGTGTTAGCTTTGAGCTAGCTGTGTCTCTGTGTGTCCTCAGCTGTTCTCCATTGTGGTTCTCGGCTGCGTGGCTAATGAGGGTTACCTGAACCGTCCTGATGAGGTCGAGGAATTCTGCATCTTCAACCGCAACCAGAACGCCTGCAGCTACGCCGTCGCCATGGGAACACTGTGTTTCCTTTGTAGCACCGGCTTCCTGGCGCTGGACATTTACTTCCCTCAGATCAGCGGCGTGAAGGACAGGAAGAAGGCCGTGATGGCGGACATCGCGGTGTCAGGTGAGACTCCGCCTCCCGTGAGTGTGTCCCTGTGACACCTGATGTCTCTGTTCCCGCCTCACCATGTGACCTCTGACCCCCACAGCCTTCTGGTCCCTGCTGTGGTTTGTGGGTTTCTGCTTTCTGGCCAATCAATGGCAGGTTTCTAAAGAAGAAGACAACCCTCTTCAGGAAGGAGTCACTGCTGCCAGGGCCGCCATTGTGTTCTCCTTCTTCTCTGTGTTCACCTGGGTACGTACCTGAACATCACCTGAACACCTGACACAATGTTATTTAAATGTTACAATTTAATTTACCTGAAGCTCTTATCCAAAGTGTCTGCAAGGATCTTGTCAGGAGAGAACAATGTAAGTGCCATAAAGCTAAGTTCAGGTCTGACAGGACGTAGGTGCTATCAGTGCACAGAGACAACACATAGAAGCAGAATTTATTATTTTTTTTCAGTCCACCAGGTGTGAAGATATTTGCGAAAGACCTGGGTCATATGCTTTTTCTTAAAGATTGAGAGGGAGTCTGCAGATTGAACAGAGTTTGGTAACTCGTTCCACCACCGGGGAACTACAGAGGAGAAGAGTCTAGCTGGTGACTCAGGGCCCTGTTGTGGTACCAGGCACCTTTCATTGGCAGAGCGTAGTGGGCGGGAGGGAGTGTAGACCTGAATCAGGGAGTTCAGGTAGGCGGGAGCCGTTTCAGTTGCTGTTCTGTAAGCGAGTGTCAGTTTTGAATTTTATGCAGGCAGCAACTGGGAGCCAGTGGAGGGAGATGAACAACAGGGTGACGTGTTGTTTTGGGCTGGTTGAAGACCAGACCCGCTGCCGCGTTCTGGATCATCTGCAGAGGTTTGAATGTACATGCAGGGAGGCCAGTAAGGAGTTGCAGCAGTCAATGCGTGATATTACGAGAGCCTGAACCAGGAGTCGTGCTTCATGCTCAGACAGGAAGGGTCTGATCTTCCTGATGTCGTACAGGACAAACCAACATGACCAAGCGACTCAGGCCAAGTTACAGGCAGACTTTGTGGGCATGAGTTGGGTTGATTCGAGCTGGATGCTGATGTTTTGTTGTATGGAGGGACTGGCTGGGATGACAAGGAGCTCGGTCTTAGAGAGGTTGAGCTGAAGCTGGCGTTCTTTCATCCATGCTGAGATATCAACAAGGCATGACGAGATCTGTGCCGAGACTGTGTGGTCTTCCAGCGAAAACGACAGGAAGAGCTGTGTGTTGTCAGCATATCAGTAATATGAGAAACCATGGGAGCAGATGATTGATGAAGTGAGGTGGTGTATATTCAGAAAAGAAGGGGACCAAACACTGACCCTTGAGGAGGACCCTTGGACATTTCTCCCCTCCAAGATACTCTAAAACAGTGATTCCCAAACTGTGTGTAAGCATGGTTAATTAGTGAATTTTAGTTTATGAAAAAAATGCCCCCTCGCAATTTTTAACAACTCCCTCAGTCACTTCATCCTGGGACTGAGTAGTAGTCAGGGGTGGACTTACATAGATGAGGTGGCTCATTCATTGTTACTTTTTTGGTGTGAGAAGTGGTACTTGGGAAATTTGGTTAGGCACATAGTGATACATGGTCTGAAAAGTTTAGGAACCTCTGCTCTAAAACATCTCCCTGAGAGGTAGGACATGAACCAGCGGAGGCCAGATCCTGATATACCAAGCTCAGTGAGTGTGGAGAGGAGGATTTGGTGGTTGACTGTATCAAAGGCAGCTGACAGATCCAGCAGCAGTAGAGCTGAGGACTGACCAGCAGCTCTAGCTGAACGCAGTGAGGCCATAACCGGCAGGAGTGCAGTCTCAGTAGAGCGACCGCGCTTAGCCGGACTGATTCAGGTCGTACAGGTTGTTCTCAGAAAGGAGTTCAGAGATTTGGTTAAAGATTGTGGAAAGCATCTGTTGTAAGTGAAGAGTTGATGTGTGGGGGGGAAATGGTCTTTAGAAGGTCGGATGGTATTGGGTTCAGTGGGCAGGCAGTGGGACGAGAGTCCAGCAGAAGTTTGGAGACCTCCTCCTCGGTCAGAGGGGAGAATGAGGACAGTGTGGCCCTGTTAGCTGGCAGCTGCAGACTGAGTTGGTCAGAGAACTGGTTACTGATGGCAGAGACCTTACCAACACCTGAACACCTGCTCTCTCTGCAGGGAGGTCTCACTCACAGAGTCACATGACTGTGTGTGTGTGTGTGTGTGTGTGTGCAGGAGGCTTTACTCTGTCACAGTCACATGACTGTTTGTGTTTGTGTTTGTGTTTGTGTTTGTGTGTGTGTGTTTGTGTGTGTGTGTGCAGGGAGGTCTCACTCTGCTGTCGTTGGAGCGTCTGAAGAGAGTCTCGTTTGAAGAGGAGTACAACAAACTGTTCAGCCCGCCGCTCGCCTGAAACACACACACACACATTAAACATCACCTCTCTCCTTCAGCCAATCAGAGACCACTGTTCCAGTGTTTCCTGTTTCCTCGTGGCCTCTGTCTGGACTCTGATTGGCCGCTCTAAGTGCCTCTCTTTTAAAGTGCCTTACTGTCACCATGGTGACAGCATCACAGCATTGTTTTCTTCCTCAGATTGCCACAGCAGATCTTTAAAGGTTCCCTCAAACTAAACTTCATGTGTTGTTGCTGTTACAGTGATGTCATGATGATGTCATGATGATGTAATAATACATTGTTATTAATGAAGATGATCTTGTGATGAACTGTAGCACAAAGATTAAAGATATAAACAGCTGAAGTGGTTTATATGATGTGTTAATGGACACTCTGCTGCCCCCTGCTGCAGCTCTGATGTCACTGCAGGCAACATGACGTCACCATGTTGTCATCATGTAATAAACAGTGTGACTGCTGCAGTTGCAGTTTAAATGTCTTCTATAGCTATAATTGGACAATACAATCAGGGCTTCTGTCAGTTTGTGTCAGTTCAGTGACAAATTACAGAAAAACTATTTGGAATATAAAGAAACGAAAAGACAAACTTTATTCAGGCTCATCCAAATATTGAACATGTTCCAGATTTGCTGAAGATTATGTGCAGGATGTTAAAGAAGATGTGAAAATCTAATTGGCCTAACCTGATTGATACAATACTAATTAAGGGATACGGGAGAAAAAAATCCCACTTCTACAACATACAATTTAAAAGAAGTACAGTTTAGAGCCAAAAATGTATGGAAAAAATTAGTTATGTCACTTTTTAATCAGTTAGTCCAAAGATGTGGTGACTAATGAAGAGAAATGGTCTGAAATGTCAAAAAACAAACCATGTTGAAAAAAGTGATGCATGCACACAAACAACCTACTATATGTTTAATACAGCACCAGTCAAACGTGACAGTAAACAGCGGAAACACTTAAAGTATCATATTAATCATTAAATATCAAAATATAAACAGTTATAAATGGTTCAGAACTCAATAGCACATTATAGTGAATTAAAACCATTTATTAATTGTTTATATTGATTATTAATGACAAATAGGACACAAACTGACAAGAGTCCACACAAGATGATACATAAAACTAATGTGTTTGTTGAAACTAAAGTTGCCAGAGATGAACAATAAGATGTTCAGAACAAGGTGCAGGGCCAGGAGCAGAAGACGCAGGGTGGATGTCAGCAGCAGGATGTGGTCCAGGTCCAGGTCCACTGTCAGATGGTTGTCAGGGCAGCCTCCTGGACAGCGGGAGGGAGGCTGTCTAGGACACAGCACTTAACCATCTTTTCATTCATTGTGATCAAAGGCTTATTGTACGATAGCCTTACAATATTCATTAATATTCAACAAAATTAAAATCATGTTTTATTAACCACTGACTGAAAATAAATTTATATTCCAAAGATGAAATATCACTTTTTAACCCTTTTTAGCTTGATGACAGCCTCTAACAGAGTGATATAGGTAAGCATATTTAACTTAAATTAAATATTTAAAGAGTCACTTTTTATGTATAATTAACAAAAATATAGAAAAACAGTCACATTTTCAGCTTTAACCTTATATATCATAGTTACTGCAAAACACACAAATAATGCTGTATTTCTTTATACGAGCAAGCAAACTCTAGTGAGATGATAACTGCCTTGCATTGCACTAATATAGCAGTCTTGCTAGCCTAAACACACTAACATACAACTCTGCAAAACTACTAAAACACACACAACTGAACTAAACATTAAACATAAGAGCAAACAAAATCATGACAAACCTTGTGCCGTTATCCCCGAAGTGCTGAGTGACGGGCAAACATGTTGAAACTGTGAGAAGTTTTAAATATCTCGGCACAGTTCTTGACTTCCAGGTGAGCCTATCTGAAAATACAGAGAAATGCTCACAGTGACTTTATCTTCGCAGAAGACTCAGCAGCCTCAGTGTTAGTCAGCAAATTTTAGGACTCGTGTACAAAACTCGTACTTAAACTCGTGTTTAAACTTTTCATCTTCCAGCCTGGTGCGGTCATTTAAACTGTAGATCTAAGAATAAACTTTACAAGATTGTGTTAATGGCTGCAGAATAGCTGACAAACTCCAAAAGTCCTTGAAAGGAGAAGCCTGCATACCTGCCAACATTTAGATTTCAAAAACCAGGAGGCTTTTTTGGGGGGAGATTAACAGGAGTAATTACCAATCAGGAGCAGGACAAAGGGTTAAAAATAGGGAGACTCCCATGAAAATCAGGAGTACTGGCAGGTATGATCCTGGCAGAGACATTTTCTGACATTAGGTAGACACACTTATGTCAGGTGGACACACTTGACGAACTATGCAGTAGTTCATAGTAGCATGTGTCGAATACGTCCGGCAGTTTCTGCTGATGTCTTGTACTGAGGCTTTTATCATTTTCAGAGGATCACACTGGTGACAAATGAGGCCTTGATTCCAGCAAATGAACTTGACCTTTTAGATTTGATTTGTTGGTAAGTGGACCGTGAAACCTGAACCTATTGTGGGTGCATGAAGTACACCTTATAACACATGCACGGCGTACACCTTATAACACATGCACTGTGTACACCTTATAACACATGCACGGCGTACACCTTATAACACATGCACTGTGTACACCTTATAACACATGCATGGCGTACACCTTATAACACATGCACTGTGTACACCTTATAACACATGCACTGTGTACACCTTATAACACATGCATGGCGTACACCTTATAACACATGCACGGCGTACACCTTATAACACATGCACTGTGTACACCTTATAACACATGCACTGTGTACACCTTATAATACATGCACTGTGTACACCTTATAATACATGCATGGCGTACACCTTATAACACATGCACTGTGTACACCTTATAACACATGCACTGTGTACACCTTATAACACATGCATGGCGTACACCTTATAATACATGCACTGTGTACACCTTATAACACATGCACTGTGTACACCTTATAATACATGCACTGTGTACACCTTATAATACATGCATGGCGTACACCTTATAACACATGCACTGTGTACACCTTATAACACATGCACTGTGTACACCTTATAATACATGCATGGCGTACACCTTATAATACATGCACTGTGTACACCTTATAACACATGCACGGCGTACACCTTATAACACATGCACTGTGTACACCTTATAACACATGCACGGCGTACACCTTATAACACATGCACTGTGTACACCTTATAACACATGCACTGTGTACACCTTATAACACATGCACGGCGTACACCTTATAACACATGCACGGCGTACACCTTATAACACATGCACTGTGTACACCTTATAACACATGCACTGTGTACACCTTATAACACATGCATGGCGTACACCTTATAACACATGCATGGTGTACACCTTATAACACATGCACTGTGTACACCTTATAACACATGCACTGTGTACACCTTATAACACATGCACTGTGTACACCTTATAACACATGCATGGTGTACACCTTATAACACATGCACTGTGTACACCTTATAACACATGCACTGTGTACACCTTATAACACATGCATGGTGTACACCTTATAACACATGCACGGCGTACACCTTATAACACATGCACTGTGTACACCTTATAACACATGCACTGTGTACACCTTATAACACATGCACTGTGTACACCTTATAACACATGCATGGTGTACACCTTATAACACATGCACTGTGTACACCTTATAACACATGCACTGTGTACACCTTATAATACATGCATGGCGTACACCTTATAACACATGCACTGTGTACACCTTATAACACATGCACGGCGTACACCTTATAACACATGCACTGTGTACACCTTATAACACATGCACTGTGTACACCTTATAACACATGCACTGTGTACACCTTATAACACATGCACGGCGTACACCTTATAACACATGCACGGCGTACACCTTATAACACATGCACTGTGTACACCTTATAACACATGCACTGTGTACACCTTATAATACATGCACTGTGTACACCTTATAACACATGCACTGTGTACACCTTATAACACATGCACTGTGTACACCTTATAACACATGCACTGTGTACACCTTATAACACATGCACTGTGTACACCTTATAACACATGCACTGTGTACACCTTATAACACATGCACTGTGTACACCTTATAATACATGCATGGTGTACACCTTATAACACATGCACGGCGTACACCTTATAACACATGCACTGTGTAGACCTTATAACACATGCACTGTGTACACCTTATAACACATGCACGGCGTACACCTTATAACACATGCACTGTGTACACCTTATAACACATGCACGGCGTACACCTTATAACACATGCACTGTGTACACCTTATAATACATGCATGGTGTACACCTTATAACACATGCACTGTGTACACCTTATAACACATGCACTGTGTACACCTTATAACACATGCACGGCGTACACCTTATAACACATGCACGGCGTACACCTTATAACACATGCACTGTGTACACCTTATAATACATGCATGGTGTACACCTTATAACACATGCACTGTGTACACCTTATAACACATGCACTGTGTACACCTTATAACACATGCACTGTGTACACCTTATAATACATGCACGGCGTACACCTTATAACACATGCACTGTGTACACCTTATAACACATGCATGGCGTACACCTTATAACACATGCACTGTGTACACCTTATAACACATGCACTGTGTACACCTTATAACACATGCATGGCGTACACCTTATAACACATGCATGGCGTACACCTTATAACACATGCACTGTGTACACCTTATAATACATGCACGGCGTACACCTTATAACACATGCACGGCGTACACCTTATAACACATGCACTGTGTACACCTTATAACACATGCACTGTGTACACCTTATAACACATGCACTGTGTACACCTTATAACACATGCATGGCGTACACCTTATAACACATGCACTGTGTACACCTTATAACACATGCACTGTGTACACCTTATAACACATGCATGGCGTACACCTTATAACACATGCACTGTGTACACCTTATAATACATGCATGGTGTACACCTTATAACACATGCACTGTGTACACCTTATAACACATGCACTGTGTACACCTTATAACACATGCATGGCGTACACCTTATAACACATGCACTGTGTACACCTTATAACACATGCACTGTGTACACCTTATAATACATGCATGGCGTACACCTTATAACACATGCACGGCGTACACCTTATAACACATGCACTGTGTACACCTTATAACACATGCAATGTGTACACCTTATAACACATGCACTGTGTACACCTTATAATACATGCATGGCGTACACCTTATAACACATGCACGGCGTACACCTTATAACACATGCACTGTGTACACCTTATAACACATGCACTGTGTACACCTTATAATACATGCATGGTGTACACCTTATAACACATGCACTGTGTACACCTTATAACACATGCACTGTGTACACCTTATAACACATGCACTGTGTACACCTTATAACACATGCACTGTGTACACCTTATAATACATGCATGGTGTACACCTTATAACACATGCACTGTGTACACCTTATAACACATGCACTGTGTACACCTTATAACACATGCACGGCGTACACCTTATAATACATGCATGGCGTACACCTTATAACATGCACGGCGTACACCTTATAACACATGCACTGTGTACACCTTATAACACATGCACTGTGTACACCTTATAACACATGCACGGTGTACACCTTATAACACATGCACGGCGTACACCTTATAACACATGCATGGTGTACACCTGAAAAGGTTTCAAAAAGTCCTGTTTCACCATCACTACTATGCCCCAGCCTTAATATCTGAAATAATGGGACAAATAACAACCTATCTTTAAGAAAATACTGATAAGATGAATAAACATGAAAAACAACACATTGTCAGGGCTCAGGAGATCTGAATGCAGATATGACGAAAAACTCTTTAATTGTGGACGGTCACGGACAGGTAAACAGGGCTGAACAGAACTCGCAGAAGGAACAACACAAAACGATCCAACCAAGACTGAACAGAAAACCAGAACTTAAAGAAACTGAACTAACAAGGAGATGAGGTGCAGGTGGGGAGATGGGTGGAGAACTCAAGAGGGGAATGAACATACAGGGAGCTGATTGGCTGAGGACACACAGGGAGTGGGGCAGGGCTGACGAGGCTAACACAGGGCAGGTGTGGGGAAGACAGCAGGGCAGGACTAACGAGTCCAAATGCAGGGCAGGTGTGGAGGAGTACATGAACACACAAATGAAACAGAACAAAAACCCAGAAAACAAACTGAATGCCATCTACACTAACCCATCCAAAACCAACCACAAACACAAACCCAAGCACACAACCCAACAAACCAATGATGCAGTGATGAACTTAAGTCCAGGCAAGATGTGACACACATTCTTGGAGTATGCTTTTGTTTGTTTTTCAGCATTTTCTAATCAGATGAAAATAAAAATAAAGTAAGCAGAGAAAGTCTTTCATGCATCTTTTTATACAAAGAGACGTCTCTTCTTACTTGTTATTTCCACATGTTGAATTTACCAGATCATTTCTCTAGTTTTCTTCAGTGTGAGTGTATGTCTGTGGTTCAGCTGTTAATAAAGTTGAGTTTAAATTGAATGTGTTTCTGCAGGCTTTGCAGTGTCTGCTGGCCATCCACAGGTTCAAACTTGGAGCGGATTCTGTTACCTTCAATCAGGACTACATCGACCCGACCCAGCAGGAAGCCCCACAGGAAGCCCTGCCCACGGAGGAGTGGATGGATGGGGCATAGATCCACATGGACACTGTAGTTTGTGACTGTGTTTGTGTTGTTAAAGGTTCAATAAACGACATTCAGCCTCACTGGATGTCAGCAAACAACTATTTGCTTTGTAAAGATTTAGTGGAGAAATGGCGTCCTGAGTAGTGAATGAAGTCACACTCTGTTTGTGTTGTTATTCAAGCTTCTCTGTTCTTTGTTTTGGTAGCTGCACCGGCCACAAGACCGTGTTAGTGCATGTGAGCGTGCATGTTAGTGCATGTTAGTGCATGTTAGTGTCCCTCTGTGTCCTCCATGTCTGTTTCCAAGATGGCAGCTGCATCACAAACTTTCTCATATTACAGCTAAACAGAAGACTAAAATATGTTTCTGAAAACACTTGAGGCACTAACAGAATATTGATCCATATCTGATCAGCTCTGCCTAGTTTGACAGTTTGATCTGAGTTTCATGAGCTGTCTGTGTTCTTTTTTTGTTGTTTTTTCCACCTTTATTAAGTAAATGACACGTTTGATTTGGTCTGAGATCCAGTGAGGCTGAATGTCATTTATTGCACCTTTAAATCTAGAAAAGATCTTTCGCACCAGTCCACAAACTCTGGCATCATTGCATCATGTGACTGATCTGACTGAGAAGAGACAGAAGTCCTCAACAAATTTTTACAATATGGTGATTTTTATATTTACTGCGACAAAGTCATCCATATACAAAATAAAAAGTAAGGAGAAAGAACACAACCCCACAGTGAGCAAGTGGAAGTACAAACTGATTCAGATCTTTGACCGTTTATAACTTCTGTAAGAAAACTGATAATCTATCTGATGAGTTTATGATCTAAATGGAAATAAGATATGAGCTTTTCTACTAGTATGTGAGGTTGCATTGTATTAAAGGCTGATGAAAAACCAACAAAAAGTCATCTTGCGTATGTGCTTGTTTGTTCTAAATGTTCATGTAAAGAGTTCACAATAAATAACTTTGCATCATCAACACCAGCAGGCGGCCGAGAGCTGATCCAGTTACATGAGTTTTCATGACCGGTGATGTTAATGCTGTATTCATGAGGATTTTACATGTTATAATTCTTCCAGAGTCTAAAGAAAGCTGGACTATTCTTTGAAATACATCAGTCAGTTCATCAGCACAGAGTTTTAATGTCCTTCCACATCTTCCATCTGGCCCTTTAGCTGTGTCCCTTTAAAATATTTAGACTGAGTCCAGTCAGATACTGATGTTGTGTTTAAGGACGGAGCGGGAGAGTACGGTAAAATACGAGTACTTTACTGAGACTTTACATTTACTGAATGTGTTTCCTCATTCCTACAGGTGTGCAAATATCATAACACAAATGGTGTGCTGTATGTTTTAGATGATGATAGGACTGGCAAAGCATAAAGAGGCGCATACGTTAAGTTACTATCAACGCTCATGCCGAATGTGTTTGTATGTGTAGTATATGTATGTGTTTGTAAGTGCCGGCGAGGGGTTGGATGTAACTGTTAGCAGCCGCCACATGAGCAGCACAGGTCATAGTTGCTGCTCACTGCTCTGTACTCAGAGTTAAGTCTCATATAATATTGTCAGAAAACAATGTCGGGTTTATCAAATCATTTTAAGTCTGTCTTCATTCTTTTTGATTGTCCATCCTCACAGGTCACCGAGTCAAAGCTGCAGCACGTCTTTGTAATGTAGCTCCGTCCTCCACGCTCTGTTTTGTCTGACTCCACATCTCTCACGTTTTTGTTTTAGATTCAACTCCTCTGAATGAATCTGATAAACTTAGCAGCTTAGCGTAGCTGCGGCTATGTTGCTGTAGTCGTCCTCCACAGTCCAGACTGTAGAGTTTGATTATTCAGCCTCGTGTCACGACACTAGTTTTCTTCCAAATATGCTGATATTTTAATCTAGTAGTATGATATTTCAGTGTCTGCTTTTTCCTTCTTAGTGGTGTAACATGGTAGATGTGGGTGTTTTGGATGATCC
The DNA here is from genome assembly GCF_910596095.1 of Thunnus maccoyii. Taxonomy (NCBI): domain Eukaryota; kingdom Metazoa; phylum Chordata; class Actinopteri; order Scombriformes; family Scombridae; genus Thunnus; species Thunnus maccoyii. Next base: position 30,103,325 of record NC_056550.1, read on the forward strand.
ATACTTCATCGTCCTTAAACACACCACCACAGAAAACAGCCTGTAGTCCTTCAGAGAGCCAGTGATGTCACTGGTTCCCAGAAGAACAGGAGATTTTGAAGCTACGCTCCAGAGACACAGACAACATTTAAAAGAACTGTTGTTGTTTTCACACTATATCCCTAACTTGGATAGATAGAGATAAGGTTGAAAATTGGCAAAGTGGTCCTTTAAGTTGCGCACTAAAGTCCTGAGTTTCAAAATGGGAGAAGAACTTATTTACTTACTGTTGAGAGACTCATGGCTGATAGTTTCTATGTTTATGCATTTGGGGCCTGTGCTGGTGTTCATACCTGACATACTCCTCTCCAGGCTCAGCACATGTCACCATGGTTACTCTTATGATTTAGTCTTGCTTTCTCACTGCTCTCTTGACCTCTGTATTAACCTCTTTCCTTTCTTCAATTGTCCCACAAAAAATATCCTTTTCTTTTTATTGTAGATGCGTTTTAAATCCTTTGTTACCCAGGGTTTATTGTTAGGGTAAATTGTAATTTTCTTCAAGGGTATCTCTGTGTCCACACAGAAGTGAATATATGATAACATCTACTTGTTGATTAATATCTGAGTCTGGTTCAACAAGAGCATCTCATGCAGTACATTCAAAACAACCTCTAAGGGCCTCAATGTTCTCTGAACAGACCCAGATTTTTTTTGTAACAGGTTTCTCTCTTTGAGTAACTGGTTGGTATGCAGGAGCCAGCAGAACCCCCCGCATGCTTACTGGTGATGGTCTCATCTCTGTTGAGTGGCATCAGTGTGCCACAGACTTCAATATACAGATCTGAGTCAGAAACGTCTCCTGTTCTCCTGCAGGTGGCAGACATTCGCCTGTAGTTCATCCAGTTTGTTGTGCAATGAATGTACATTTGCAAGGATAGTTGGAGGCAGGAGTTTCCTTCGTGTGGTGTTTTTCAGCTGCTGTCTCAGACCAGCTTCCTCTCCTCTCTTCTCCTTAGTTTGCTTGTTTGTGTTTACTGTGCTCAGCATATTTTCATGGAGCATCTCTGATGGTATATTCCAGTCTGTATTGATGTATCCAGATCCGCTGTAGTGCAAACTGAGAATAAAGTCCCAGTTTAATATTGGTAGCCTTGTTTCATGGTGTTGGCTGTTTTCCCATCCAAACAGTGGGTGTAGACAGGTGCAAACATTCAGTGCACTGAGGAGCAGTTTTAAGACATCTGCTGTCTCCGCTCTTAAACAAAACTACCCAGGTCAAATAAAACCGTACATGTAAACAGACTTTATTACAGTTTCATTTCTGACATGTTTCTGTTGTATTTGTACAAATGAGCAGTGAAACTATATTTTTCACTACCTTGAATTGTTCGCTAATCATATTTTCTGTGATTATCAATAAATACTTTTACATTTGTAAAGGCGTTTGTGTCATTTTTCTTGTATTTTTGCTCCTGGCAGCTTTAGACTTTGTTAAAGTGGCTAAATGTTCAAACAAAACATGAACATGAAACTGGACTGCAGAAGGTTAGAGAGTCCACTGACTCAAAATATGAAGCAATAATTCACTGTGAAGTGTTCAGTTCTCAACAATAATCCTGGTGAAACTGTTTTTTAATTTTTTAGATTTAGTTTCTGCTGAATGAGACGACTTGTACAAACAAACTGATAGTCACTTTGGTTTCTTGAATAACTTAATTAAACATTACAAACAGACAGGTACAAACATGTTGAACAGAACAAACAGAGCAGAGTGTAAAGTGTAATCCTACATACCACATAATGTCACATCTGCTGAACTTTTAACTGTTGAGTAAATGCAAATACTTCGGTAGAGGTCTGAGCTGAGCTGAATAATTTCTGTTAGAACTCAAAAGCAGGTGAGTCACTGCGTCTTTAAACCTCAAAGCTTCAGTGTGACTCAGTGTTGAGTAACAGCCAACTGAGTCAACACGTTTATAGTCAGAAATAAGGAAAATGAAAGTGAAGAGATGACCTGTTGACTCTTTATTAATCAGAGTAAAAGATCAGTTCATTGTTGGTTTGGATCCAAACATGAAGACAAAGATAGAAAATCACCAAAATCATCCTTTCAATCTCAAAATGATATTTTCAAGTAACATACTACACTGAATGTAAACATTAGTGAGCCACATGTGTTCCTTGAACAAATGTGTATGCAAATTAAAATATATAGTTTGACTCAGCTGATTGAAATCATCTGATCAATGCTATCCAATCACATTGTTGCATGTTGCCATATCTTGCACAAGCAGCAAAAATGATCTGTCCGTTTCAGCTTTCAAATACAGTCCTTGACATTTCATTTCAAGCATTTCATTACAAACACCTGCAATCCAATACAACACCTCTGCCAGAATTCTGTGGGACTTGTCTGGAAATTCGGGCTGAATATCGCCACTAACCCCAACCCCTAAACCCTAATCCTAACCCCTAACCCCTAAACCCTAACCCTAACCCTAACCCTTACCATAACCCCTACCCCTAAACCCTAATCCTAAACTCTAACTCCTAACCCTAACCCTAACCCCTAAACCCTAAACCCTAACCCTAATCCCTAAACCCTAACCCTAACCCCAACCCCTAAACCCTAAAGCCTTACCCTAACCCCAACCCCTAAACCCTAACCCCTACCCCTAAACCCTAAACCCTTACCCTAACCCCAACCCCTAAACCCTAACCCTAACCCCTAAACCCTTAACCTAACCCCAACCCCTAAACTCTAACTCCTAACCCTAACCCTAACCCCTACCCCTAAACCCTAAACCCTAACCCTAACCCTTACCATAACCCCTACCCCTAAACCCTAACCCCTAACCCCTAAACCCTTACCCTAACCCTAACCCTAACCCTTACCATAACCCCTACCCCTAAACCCTAACCCAAACCCTAACCCTAACCCTAACTCCTACCCCTAAACCCTAACCCCTAAACCCTAACCCTAACCCTAACCCTTACCATAACCCCTACCCCTAAACCCTAACCCAAACCCTAACCCTAACCCTAACTCCTACCCCTAAACCCTAACCCTAACCCCTAACCCCTAAACCCTTACCCTAACCCTAACCCTAACCCTTACCATAACCCCTACCCCTAAACCCTAACCCAAACCCTAACCCTAACCCTAACTCCTACCCCTAAACCCTAACCCCTAAACCCTAACCCTAACCCTAACCCTTACCATAACCCCTACCCCTAAACCCTAACCCAAACCCTAACCCTAACCCTAACTCCTACCCCTAAACCCTAACCCTAACCCCTAAACCCTTACCCTAACCCTAACCCTAACCCTTACCATAACCCCTACCCCTAAACCCTAACCCAAACCCTAACCCCTAAACCCTAACCCTTACCATAACCCCTACCCCTAAACCCTAACCCAAACCCTAACCCCTAAACCCTAACCCCTACCCCTAAACTCTAACTCCTAACCCCTAAACCCAAACCCTAACCCCTAAACCCTAACCCCTACCCCTAAACTCTAACTCCTAACCCCTAAACCCAAACCCTAACCCCTAACCCTAACCCTAACCCCTAATCCTAACCCTAACCCTTACCCTAACCCCTACCTTGTAGGTATCTACACAGCGGCGTACGTAGACACCAGAGAACTACAATTCGGTCCACACTGATGTCTTGTTTGCTGCAGTAAAACACAAGGGAAAAGCATACAAAATGCTAAAATACCAGCTGTATATTTTGCCTCTTTGTACCAGCCGTTACTCCACTTGGATTGCTTTATTCACCAGGGATGGTCCAATCACATTTTTTTGGCCCTCTTTAAGAATTGATGTTTAAAAAAAACAATACAGAGTTAAATATGTATCTACATACAGTATATGACATATCAAAAGACCGAAACTACTAAATTTGACACATCTTATTTTGCACAAGCATCTTGATCCAAGTACTGAAGGTCTTGGTTCAGAACTCTTGGATTGTTCAGTTTAAATTATTGATGTGATATAAATGAATGTTTAACTGGGATAAAGTGACTCTGAAATCAATGTGAAGCAATAAGCTTGAGAGAAGATGTATCACTCTGATTACTGAAACACTCACTCCACTCTAATTGTGCAGCAGAGCTGTCACTTTTTATTCAAAAGTGGAAATTTGAACTTTTGTTCGAGTGTGGGGAAAACTTAAATATTCGAACTATAATGACCTGTTTGAATTCAGAATTTACAGTCTATTCGTGCAACAGGCTGTTTGAAGTAGTTTACCTTGTGATCCAGCAGAGGGCGTTCTTAAAATTCACTATCAGCCTGACCTATTGCATGCTCTTTCACCAATCAGTGAAACTAATCAAAACTAAGTCAAAAAAGGGAGGACACGAGTGAGCAAAGCCGTGCTGATTGGATAATTACATCAGAAGCAGTGAGTGGAAGTATTTTGGGGGCTACAATGTAGATGCCAACTGCTTTACAGCAACAACTAGTCTGGGGTCTCACCAGCTAACTCACCACACAAGTCAGGCATCTAACAAGCAGAGCAACGTCAATTCTACAATCTTGTCTGACTGCCTACTTCAATGACACGGTTGGTGATTTTCTGTATGTTTGCATCCAAACCAATAATGAACTGATCTACTAACAAGTATTGTGTGTATCAAAGCTGATGTATCTTATTCCTCTGTGCTGTAGACCTCCATTGTTGTCCACAAACCTTTAAAAACACGTCAATGAGTCACACTGCTGCACTGGGTGACATGTTCTTTCATGCAAGAATCAGACAAAAGATCTGCACACTGTACTAATAGCTCCCAGGAATTTTAATTGAGCAACGTTTCAATCGATCAAAGATCTTCATCAGGAATTCTCAAATCACAAAGCAGAACAAGCAATAAATGGACACAAACACATTCATCACTCAGGTGACTGTGATCTGGGTTAGAGTTAGTCAATCAACCCTCAAACTGGACCAATCAGAGCAGAGCTAGACAACACTGTCTGATACTGATACACATAAATCATCCAGAAAAAAATATCATAAAACTGCTTCATAGAAAAATAGAAAACTACTATATAGAAAAATACATAGAAAAATAGAAATAGTAATATATTACTTGCCCCATTTTTTTTAGGACTGCAGGCAAGTTCAGCCTAGTAATCAGCCAGAATTACAACAGACAGAACAATCAAAAGGAAAAGAATCACAATCATACTTAGAAAAATTGTTTTATTTTTTCAATAACCACTTACAAAAAAAGTTTAAGATCAAAATCTAAATCTAAGACCTTAGGTAAAAATATTATTATTATATATATATTATTACTCATCGGAGTACGAATGCAGTGTATTCTATTCTATTGTGCTCATGTCTGTCGGTTTCCTATAAAGATCTGTTGCCAACTTGTCTTGTTCTTTGATGATCAAAATGTCCAGAAAATAGATTTATGAGAAGTCATAATTAACTGTGAATTTAAGATGATGGCTGCATACATTTAGAAAACGTGTGAAATCAAATAATTCTTTTATAGAACCTGACAAATGGGGGATTATATCATCGATGTACCTTTGCCAAAGACCTATATGATGAAAAAAAGGATTATGTGAAGAATTCAACACAAACTGTTGTTTATCCAACGTATAAAGAAGCTGGTTTGGGGCCATCGTGCTACACAGCTGTGCCTTTCAACTGCAAATAAAAATAATCTTTGTACATGAAAACATTTTTAGTTAGGACCAATCTGGTTAATTCTTTGATACAGGTAATCTTGGGCTTCATATCTGAATGAAAAGGTCCTAGATAAAAATCAACCGTTTTAATGTCTCCGTCATGTGATTTATTAATGTAGAGTGATTCCATATCAACTGTAACTAGTAATATTATTAACAGGAAAGTCAATTGTTTTTAAATTTGTAAACATATCAACGGTATCTTTCACATACGAAGGCAAAGAAGTGACATGAAGTTTTAGAAAATAGTCAACAAATGTAGATATTTAATATATAATCAGTTTACCTGGTGGTTTTTCCAAATTCTAATGTATATTGGGTGATGTGTACATAACTGGTGTAACTGGATGATCTACTTTCATAAAATCAAGTACTTTTTTAGAAATGTCTCCACTCTTGAAATAACAGGATGAGGTGCTGTGCATCGTCTTTTTCAAATCCTCAGTTGGATCTGAGCTGAGTTTGATTACTAGCATAGCAGTAGCATACGTGCTAACGATCAAAACAACCCTGTGGCACCAGCTGAGGCTGTCTTTGATTCACAATTTAATCATTTTCTATGAGTTACAGCAGTTGGGGCTCAGATGCATAAGTAGTGAAATTTGAACCAATTCGTCCATTTTCTAGAGCCAGACATGCCGATCAATCCCACGACCCCTTTCATTAATCTTCAAAGGTCACAAAGAGCAATTAATAATGTTTTACGACTCCAGGACACTAATCAATTTGATTATCATCAGTTTTATAAAAGTGCACATCAGTCTCTGTATATAATGCATATGTATATACACATACATTAGTTCATTATGATAAAAACAGACTGAGGGTTTTACTCGTTCACATAGTTTTTATTGTTTGTTGTACGTGGTTGATGTGTTTGGGTTGAGGGTTTCTGGTCTGTGTAATCGTGCATAAAGTGCATCGGGAAGGGATCTTCTAATGGTTCATATGAGCAGCTGACGATTATTTTAAAAGCTTTAGCTCGTTATCTTTTATTCTGATCATTTATATGCAGTTCATTGAGCTTAACAATACACGTATACTGTTGATGTAAGCATTGTCATACAAACTCATGACTAATATTTACTAAACTATGTGAACTAGAAGATAATACGTTTGTAAAAACACAGAAAATTGTGGCAGCTTTACGTTAAAAAGCAAAATTATTTTGAGTTCAGCACACTTCATTTCTTGTAACTACTTGTTTTCGTAATGTAAAGTGAACAAAAATTATTCATTTTATTGAACATGAAACTGACCTCTGATCAGTAAGGTAGAGTTCAAGTGGATATCTGACACATTTACAGTCTTTTTAGCATCAAATTCCCTCTTTGTGTTTCCTCGGACAGTGTTTCCCTGTTGAGCTGCAGGTGGAAGTATAGTAACAAAAAGAGGAACTTTGGCACTAAAAAGACTGTAACGTTGAAAGATATCTACTTTTAATAACAGCTTCATCACAACACAAAGACATGAATTTGTTTCCTGCCGACATGTTTCCACTTGTTTGTCATCTTAACAGAAACAGCAGATTATCTGATATAAACAAGAAAACCTCTTCACTCTTTGAAGTGAACTGATGCTAATGTCTCTTTACTGAACCACAAATAAAAAGTAACGTGAGCGTGTTTCATAAAAATCTACAACTCAGACTGAAGCGGAGAGGATTTCTGTCTGTGATCGAACACAAACACATTCATGTATGTGAAATATTCAGCGTTTATTCACTGAAATAACACAATAACAAGCTGCTGCTGTCAAGTCAAACCTGACAAAGTTCAGACTGAAGAATCAAGAATGAAGAAACAAGAGACTTAATGCAAAGATTTTAGTTTAATCTGAGAAGATCTCATCACATCGTAACAAAGCTCTGACAACACCGTTGACTCGAGAATATAAAAATACATTTTTCATCTGTGAGTTCACCGTTTTATCAGTTTGATCAGAGGATCAATACTGCAGCTGGTGTTTGTCTGTATCTGATGACTGATCGACAATTATTCATCATGAATGTCTGAAACATGACGAAGCTGCAAATAGACAATAGATAATAGAAACAGCACCTGAGTCACAGTGTTTACTCTGTGAGTGTGTGTGTGTGTGTGTGTGTGGGTGTGTGTGTGTGTGTGGGTGAGTGTGTGTGTGTGTGTGAGTGTGTGTGTGTGTGTGTGTGTGTGTGTGTGTGTGTGTGTGTGTGTGTGTGTGTGTGTGTGTGTGTGTGTTTGGGTGTGTGTGTGTGTGTGTGTGTGTTTGGGTGTGTGTGGGTGAAATTCACAGAACAACTAATTTATAAAATGTATAAAAACTAAAATAAAAATATAAATATAACGAAATGAATTACACAAATAAATTAATTTTGGAAAAAATAAATTATTTAAATAAAATACAAGTGTAAATAAATAAATGGATAAATAAATAAGTAAATAAATAGATCAATTAACATAATGAGTGGGTGTGGCTCCATTCATCAGTGGGCGTGGCCCCGTCATCGGTGGGCGGGGCTCTGTTCATCGGTGGGCGGGGCTCTGTTCATCAGTGGGCGCGGCTCCAGGTGAAACACTTGTGGTGATTCTGCAGAGCGGACTTTAGGACCCAGAGCAGATCTCTCCTCAGAGCCTGCCAACCACAGGCTGCGTTTTCCTGAGTGACACACAGAGACACGCCCCCTTAGTTCTGATTGGTCCACACACTGACTGACAGACTGATCATCCAATGATTTATTCATGAAGAAGACATGAGGAGTTTCACTCATTTATACAGTCAATTACATTTTAAATTTAATTGTATTGTTTATTTTTTTATTTCATTTTTTGTAAAAGATTGTAAAAAAAATTGAAAAGTATTAATTAAAGTAGTAATTAATTAAATATTCTGTGGATAAATATCAACAATAATCACTTTGTGCCCCTGAGTTTGTCTCGTCAGGCAGACGTCGTCACATTCACACCTGTATGTTTGTTTTGATATATGTTACATTTTATCTGATTTACACACAAAATAATCTTACTATAAAAATGAGACTGTAATTTTTACTTTGGTTTCATCTCATGAGGTTTTATGTTCATCACTTTGAGTTTACCTGCTCAATGACAGCAGTCACGTTACCGAAGTAAGGAGACAGAACACCTGAAGTATCGACGTCCGACAGCTGCAGACAGAAGACAAACGGACATCAGACATCACAGGAGGATGACCATGACTCTGACTGAAAGCTCTCACCCTGCCAGCAGCTCCTCACAGCTCAAAAAACATCCCAGAACATTTCAACCAAATCTGAAACCTGACCTATCAAAACCTTATCTAGTGACCCAAGAACACGAGAACAGAAAACATGAGAACAGAACATGAGAACAGAAGAACATAAGAACAGAAGAACATAAGAACAGAAGAACATGAGAACATGAGAACAGAACATAAGAACAGAAGAACATAAGAACAGAAGAACAGAAGAACATAAGAACAGAAGAACAGAAGAACATAAGAACAGAAGAACAGAAGAACAGAAGAACATGAGAACAGAAGAACATGAGAACAGGAGAACAGAACAGAAGAACATAAGAACAGAAGAACATAAGAACATAAGAACATGAGAACAGGAGAACATGAGAACATAAGAACATGAGAACAGGAGAACATGAGAACATGAGAACATGAGAACATGAGAACATGAGAGAAGCTGTTCCTCAGACTGGAGGTTCTGGTACTCACACAGCTGCCCTGCTCCTGCAGTCGGTCCTGCACGTTCTTGAAGTCGTCGAGTTTCTTGACGTCCCAGTTGACTCCGCCCTCTCCGACAGGTGGCACGTGATCCTCATCGTTGAATATCGGCCCCGCCTTGTCCAGTGACTCATACACGACCCATAATGCCCGGCGGCACTGCAGGAAATCAAACAGAGGTCAGAGTTTTTACATAAACAGGTTGAACATAAAAAGCAGCTCTCTGATTGGCTGAGAGGCTCAGGTGAGGTCAGAGGATTACCTGTGGGTGATTGGCTGTGGCAGCAGGGAAGACGGAGCTTGGAAAGGAGATGTTGGCGTTGTACGGCAGGCAGTGGACAGGAAACGGCGTTCCCTGCAGGTCAGACAGGAAACAGTTCAGGTTTAAATAGTTTAAATATTCAGACGTCGTCTGACAGAAATCAGATGAAGTTTCAGTTTGTGAGCAAGGCAGCACTCTAACGTTCTGCTAACGTTCTGCTAACGTTCTGCTAACGTTCTGCTAACGTCAAAGGTCAAAGGTCAGGGTCCTACCAGGTCTCTGAGGAGGTTGTGGGCTTCCTGGACTAAAGTTCCCTGAAGATGGCAGGTCGGCATGGCAACAAGCATCAGCTGGAGGCTGCAGAGCTGCAGGAGGAGGAGGAGGACGGATGAAGGAGTCATGGTTCTGCTGGTTCTGCTGGTTCTGCTGGTTCTGGTCTGAAATGCTTCAGGTGAGCTGAGTGAGCCTGCAGCTTCAGGTGTGTTCAGGTAACCTGAAACAGAGAGCAGCAGATTGGCTGTCTGTTAGGACCCATCAGCCAATCAGAGGCCATCTACCTGTGTGAGTCATCCAGTTAAACCACAGAGACTCTGATCCAAACCACAGAGACCTGGACCAGGACACGTCTTCTCCGCCAGGTGAGTCACTGCAGGTTCATTCAGGCCTCTGATGTTTAGACATTTAGATTTATAGATTTCTTTTGTCTGAAGTCAGAAACTTGTCTGTTAATGTTTGATTTGTTTAAAGCTGAAGATAAAAACAGTTCAGATGTTGGATTTTATTTTTCACACTCATTTGTAGTTTCTTCATGTTCGTATTTCCATGTGATGCTACTTTCTACATTTCAGAGGGAAATATTGTACTTTCTACTCCACTACATTTATTTGACAGCTTTAGTTACTTTTCAGATGAAGATTTGACACAATGGATAATATAACAAGCTCTTAAAATACAACACATTGTTAAAGATGAAACCAGTGGTTTCCAACCTTTTTGTCTTTTGACGTCTTACAAAAAGCAGTGTGTAGTCGGGGTCACATTTCACATGTCTATGAGTTGTTAACAGCTCCACCAAATAGTGATTTTTCCCTCTAAACTTCTCACATGCTTTCATTTCAATAAATGTTCAAATGATCCAATATTTCAGCAAAAATCAAAGATTAGAGAAAAAGTCCAAAAACTGAAAACAGATTTGTGTATCAGAACTTTGTTTTTTCTTCTTTCCTCTCCCATTAATCATCTCACCACCCCTCAGATTTATCTGCTGACCCTTTGGAGGGGCCCGACCCCTAGGTTGGGAACCACTGGACTAAACTAGCTAACTGTATCTAAAGTAGTGTAAACTAGCTCCACCTCCAGCAGCTACAACAGTAACATGCTGCTCTAACACTGATGCTTCACTATTAATAATCTAATGATGTCATATATAATAATATATCAGTCAGAGGGACCAAACCACTACTTTTACTGCAATACTTTAACTACATCAAGCTCATAATACTTATGTACTTTTACTGCAATACTTTAACTACATCAAGCTCATAATACTTGTGTACTTTTACTGCAATACTTTAACTACATCAAGCTCATAATACTTATGTACTTTTACTGCAATACTTTAACTACATCAAGCTCATAATACTTATGTACTTTTACTGCAATACTTTAACTACATCAAGCTCATAATACTTATGTACTTTTACTGCAATACTTTAACTACATCAAGCTCATAATACTTATGTACTTTTACTGCAGTAAAGGATCTGAGTACTTCTTCCACCTCTGATAAACACGCGTGTTTCCTTCAGGACGAATGACGGAGTTAAAGGTTTGTTCATTTCCATTTTTCATCTTTTCCATTGCAGCCGTTGTTACGTTGAGGTACAAACATGTTAAATATTTGGTTATGATTCAGCCGGTCGGGGACGCGTCCGTGCCGCCGCTCGTCATAAAACTCGACTCTCTTTCCGATCAGCCAGTTTTCCAGATTCAGATACGAAGCGTCTGAACGAGAGATGGAAATATTCGTCATGGCTCGATCAGGTTTACGGTTTGGACTCGACCGCGGCTAACAGCAGCAGGCTGAGTGTACCGATAGTTTCCATTCGACTCGAGCGCCGTGTAACCGAGAACGATGTGAAACAGCGATGATCATATTCGACTGACAGGCTTCATGTTCTAACTTAAAGTTTCAACATTAATGAAAATGAGTAAAAGTGAGAAGTGAGTCAAGGATTCAGCTTTACAGCAGGACAAACTGCTGCAGAAATGAAACTTATCAGCATCTGTTTCAAATATTTCCACCTCTGCTGTTTCTGACCGCCGTCGACCCGGAAATCTGCTCCTGACGACAAACTTTACAACACGTTTCAACTTTAATGTTTTTTCACGTTTCTTCCATTTTGTTTGTGAAGGAACCTGAATATTAAAACCTGCTGATGGTCTGGTCGGTACAAACTTTATTCAAACTTTATTTAAAATGTAAAGATCATGAATGTAAAATGTGTCGTAGCTGCAGAACATAAAGAAACATTTGGAATATAAATGATGATCGTTTAGTTTTTCCAGTGAAACAATAATAAGAATCTTTATGAAGGAAATTCAAAAACATTCAGAACTTACTGAACATTTTATATATTATTATTATTTTTACAAAAACTAAACTAAAACACAGTAATGTTTCAATATTTATATATATTTATATTATAATCTATAATCAATAGAAACATGTCTGATCATATTACAGAAGCTTTATGTGAAGAAATGAAACATTTAAAACAATAATAATAATAATAATAGATCACATGAATGATTGATTTGATTGATTGATTGATTTTATAAATATATATAATAATTTATATTATAAAAGTGATCAATTTAATCAACACACTTCTTAAAGGTTTCCTGATAAATGATCAATATGAGATTTATTTCCCTGACTCTGATTCTGTGATCATTGATTAAATGCTGCATTTATTGATTGATTATATTGATTTCTTTACGAATGAAACATTTGATGTCACCATAGCAACCACCTTGATGTTTAAAGTGAAACTTTTTCTCTTCAGGAAAAGAAAAGAAAGTTTGTTTTCTAATTTAATATCATATATATTTAATATCTAACATGAAAAACAGGTGAACTTACCTTCCGAGTCTCTGACGGTCTGATGGAGGTTCAGCTGGTCCTGGAGGTCCTGGAGGTCCTGGAGGTCCTGGTGTATGTCGATCTGGTTCTGCGTTTGGTCGGTGGTTGTTGTGGTTCGTCTGAGAACGTCTGCAGCAGTTCTGTCATCTTGTGGTTTAAATAAAGCTTGATCCCGGCAGAAACTGAAACTCTGATGTCTGCAAATTCATTGTAAATTGGAAATTTCCCCCCCCCCCCCCCCCCATCATAACCACCACCTCCCTCCTCTCAGGGCCAGGCTGAGGCTGTGGGGTATCTCACGATGACGTCTGACATACAAAAATACACTTCATGGCCAAAAGTATATGGACAGCTGAACATTGCAGCCGTGTTTAAATAAATAAAGCAGATTTCATTTAATTTAAATATTGATCACATCCATGAATGATGACTTTAAGGTGTTATTAAGGGAGTTTCATTTTAAAGGATTCTTATTCACTATTCATTTATTTAACAAATAAATTAAGAAGTTTTTATGTTAAAACTGTTAAAAATATTTTGTACTGTTGAATTGTTTAATTTTGCAGCTACAATGCAAATTTAGGGTTAATTAATAGATTGATTAAATTAATATATTAAACATTTTTTGAGTTGTTGATGGATTATCTGTGTTGTTTGTGGGTTTTTTTAAATGTTCCAAATAGCATAAAGTATCACGTTAACTTTAAATGAAGACTTTAAGGTATAAATTCAGGGATGAATTTCATATCGTAAGTTTTGTTTTTTCTTTTTTTTGAAACTTTGCAGACAAAACATTAAAAAATCTAATAATTAACATTTACAACACAGAATTCATCCATTAAATTTTCCCTTAAAAACCTGAAAATGAGATTGATTTTTTGTTAATCAAGATAAATGAACAGGATGATGATTCAGTTTGATACCATGACGGAGGGTCACAGGCTTCAACAGCCAACAAGTCTGGAAACAAGGACTCAAACTTCCCTTCAGACCGCAGAACTCCGCAGAGCGCTGAGTGAATCACTGATCAGACGATGCGGTTCAACACCCGCGAGCTTCAGTTTACATTTACGGAGAAGAGTCGACACACAGCGGAGCGCAAAGACGAGTTCAGGAGGCAGGAAGTCTGAAGTCTCAGTTTACATTTAGACAAAATAGAAAGCATGAGTCTGAAACAGGAAGGAAACCTCGTTCTGTTACTGAGGGGTTTCTACAGTTCTTCAGTTTTTTTCTGAATGACTTCAGTTTGTAGTGAAATATGCAGATGCAGGAAACATGTGGGAACATCCTCACAGGTTTCTGTTGTTTCAGCTCATTTTCAGTTCTTGAAACATTAAGAACAAACATCCGATCAGATTATACGACTCGTTTGTTTAGTCATTACGTGAGGAGGCGTCACTGTGATGTCAAGAAAGGAAACCAGCTGATTAATGCAGAAACATTTCTCCATCTTTCTAATTGTTGGTAAAACTCTATAAAGAGGATAATCAGTTTGAAAAACAAATGTTTTCATGTCTAAATTTAAAACATGTCTGTGTCCAAATATCTTAAACCATCTGGTGTGATTATATATTTAGAGTAGATTACAGTGTCTGATAATTTGACCAATAAAAGAGAATCTTACTGTTTTAATAACGAGGATGTCAAAACGTTGATCTTCTCACCGTCTAAACACTCAGACTGCAGAAGCTGATCATTAGAAACACGACGTGTCTCCGTACAACACTGCATGTAAATGACGGATTATTTAGACATAAAAGAAACTGTCATGACTCCGACAACCACCTGCTGCTCATTACCATCAGTCCCAGTACTACATATACTGGTCTCTGACATCCAGTTTGTCTATGTTTATTTGTTATATACTTGTCTTCCAGCCACCCTGACCCTGTTCTGTATCTGTTTCCTGTTCCTCTTCCTGCAGTTTTGACCTTCCACCTGTTTGTGACCTGCCTGCCTGCGTTGCCCCTTTAGACTGTTTTGGACTGACTTCCTGTTACTGACCTGTAAGACAGTATTTCAGATTTGGTTTGTTAAAGGCCTTCTCTCTACCAGTCTACCAGTCAGGTTAACTCTTCTGTCTGTCCGCCTTCACTGACTGAGCTTCAGCGACCTTTCAGAAATCTGACAACATGGCTCCATTTTACATTTCTCTTACATTGAGCTATTTGATGACACAGGCGAGATGGCGTAATGAGTTGTTTGGCGGTCTCCATCCGTCATCTCCAAATTTTAGCCTTTTTAACCATTTTAATTCATTTCTACCAATTGATTAAATATCTCTATCAGATAAACAAAAGCTCAAAGTTTAATCCAATTTTGGTTCTTTTAAATTTATTCAAATATTCACAGTGTCTTCTCAAAAAGTGATCATATACAAGACCTGATCAGAGACTCAAATCTTGACTTTCTATGCCTGTCAGAGACCCGGCTGCATGCAAACAGCTGCATCGACTGTACCTGGCTATAACATCTGTAGGAGAGGCCGGACTGAGGGAAAGGGCGGTGGACTGATGATATATATAAGAGATGCTTTCCAATGTGAGTGAATACAGTGGTCATCTTGTAACAATTTGGAATATATTGGACTAAATGTAAACTTGTCACCTCAAATGTGCTTTCTCCTTTTTGTAATATATCGCCCTCCTTCTGCCAATAATGTGTTTTATGATCAACTGCACAGTAAACAGGATGTGATTCTAGAAAAGAGATTCTTCTGATGGGAGATTTTAATATTAACTGGGATGATAAAACAAGTAGGAAAAATTTAAAGCAGATCTCATCTAGTCTAGACTTTAACTCAGCTAGTTAAAGGTCCAACTAGAATAAATAATTCTTCAAAACCTCAGATTGACTTGTTTTCAGTAATAAACCTCAAAGAATTATTAAGACTTTTAACATGATAACTGGTCTGTCTGGAAGCTGTGGTGGGACTGGGGGAGGTACCTGTGCACCATTATATTATCAGCACCAAAGCAATGTCTTATAAACCCAACTTGTTCAGGATGTTATCACCTTTTCCAATCTATTTACTAACATTTTCGCCAATATTTTAATAGCCCAACTCAAAACTGATAGAGAGTGGCAGCTCGTGCATAAACTAAGGTCCTTATCTTCTTCAGCAATCATCAGAAAGTCCAGAAAATGTTCCCTCCTGGATAACATTAATAAAATGAGCCAAAAGCAGGGGAGTGAGTTAATTATGACCATCATGGCCAGGAGATTTCCCAGTGGCCATTTGGTGAATAGCTGTGTTAATTTCAATTGTTAAGTCATTTCCCAGCATCTTGTCAGTAATAATACTACTGAGTAAAAGCTCCATATTCTATTCTGTGGATACTTGACCAAAAGCAGCGAACCCTGATTGGTACAGTTTTTCATATAATCCCTAAAGATACAATATCAATATCTTCATATATATCTTCAGGGAGAAAATTTTAACTTTAATGTTTTTTAATATACAAGTTAAAAGTTTAAGACCGAACCCATAATATGCTCTAAAAAAACATCAATTTCAGCATAGAGCAATGTTTTAAATGTTGCCTGCAGGGAGAAGCTCTGCAGGAAAATGAGTCTGTTATAACACAGAGCTCCACTGGACTGAGGTCAGAAATGTGCTGACTGCGGGTTTCACATGATGTGGTATTACTCAGCCAGGCCTTATTTACCAGAGAGAAATCAAGTCTTGAGTTATGTGGAGTTCCTCTCTACTGGATGGATTAATCTCCATATATCAGTTAGTGCAGGATCTTTGATTAACGTTTTCAAGGCTATTTCAGCTTTATTTTGACATCTGTTTATAACAGGAGGAGAGCGGTCTATGACTGTATCCAGATCTACATAAAGGTCACCACCAGTCACTATAGGAATGTCCTGTAACTGAGCAATGTGAGTATCAGTCAGTCCCATCGGAGTTAGGAGAGGCATATAAATTATAAAAGCCATTTGTTTCTTCAGCAGAGACCCTAAGCAAATTAAATATCCCCCCAAAACATCTGCAATGCTGGTTGATGCAATAAAATTCAGATTTTTGTGAAATAGTGTTGCCACCAGTGACCAACCCAGTCCCTTTTTAATTTATTAACTGCAAGGTGAAAGAGATGAGTCTTGCAAAAATAAAACATTACATTTTTTACTTATAGCAAAATTCATGATTTTCTTTCCTTTGATAGGATTTTTAATCCCTCTAAAACTTCATACCATAACGTTTATTAGAGTTACACATATTGTGAGATATACTGTTGACCAACCGGACACACAAAAAACACAAAGAGAAATAATTCAAAAAGAAACTTTACACACAATACACCGTTATAGTCCCGGGGGGGGGGGGGGGGGGGGGGGGGGTGTTATTCTACGGTACCTTTTCCTGTAACTGGTATGAAGAGTCCAAGAATTCATGCTACCTAGACCCAGGTCCTTTAGCTTTAGACGTGGGAGCGTCGTATTGTCCAGCTGTCCAGTCTGGAGCTGTCTGTATGTTTTGGGGACTGCTGAGTTTGAACCCTGGATCCTGCATGATGCTAATCCAGGAGACCCCCTCCTGGAGGGCCTCCCTCGCCTCAGCAGCGGATTGGAGCGGCAGGCGCTGTCCTTGGTGTAAACTTTCAGTTTGGATGGAAAGGTTGATTTCACCTGTTTTTCTTTGAGCTCTCTCTTTATGGACGTGTAGCCTCGCTTCTCCTGCAGCAGTTTAGACAACCAGCTGTAGTTGAAGACAATTTGTTGCTCATTTTTACAACAAGTGGCCTTTTCTGTTTCATATCCCACTGCAGAAATCGGACAACAATAGACTGGAGGGTCGCTCCCTCCGTCAGAGGCTGAGTAACCAGATAACGATGAGC
This sequence comes from Thunnus maccoyii, assembly GCF_910596095.1. Classification (NCBI taxonomy): domain Eukaryota; kingdom Metazoa; phylum Chordata; class Actinopteri; order Scombriformes; family Scombridae; genus Thunnus; species Thunnus maccoyii. The sequence goes on from NC_056550.1 coordinate 30,120,989, forward strand.
TTGCACATTATTTACAGACGAGATGCCAAGTTTATCAGCAATAAGAGTTTTCAAGTAAATTATGTCTTCTCCTTCACTCCCTTCTTTCAAATTCTCATGTTCAACCTCAACCCTCTGCTGTTGCATCAGGTGGTTTAGGGTTTGGTTTCTTCCACATGGGATGCCGTGGACTTTAGATTGGATGCCAAACTTTTCATCTCTCTCTGTAGATCAGAAATGTCTTTCCTTATTTCTCCTAGAATTCTTCTCTAAAACCACTGATTTTGACAGACTCCTCCATTGTCTGTTTCCTGCTGTGTCCTTTGGTTTTGGATTTGTAGTTGCAGGTCAGATTCTCAGATTCGTACACACAGGGTAGCAGACTATCTTCCCATATAGTTTGGCATCATTTGATTGTGAAAATAATATGTTATCCCCTTTATGTTATAATATTGGAGGGCCTGAGCGCTTCACAGTCACATTCCTTGTGCCGCCACTGCAGAATAATGAAAAATAAAAATAAAAATAGGATATTATAATTATTATAACAGGATATCATAATTTACATGTTGTGACATCAGCTTTGTGAAGTTTGGCAAAGTTCCAAAATAAAAATATCTAATTAATGATAAAACCAACTTCTTTTACAGTTGATTCCCACATCGAGCCTGGACTATCCTCAAGGATACCTGGAACCCTCTCAAGGACCTCTGGAGCCCCCTTAAAGATCCTCTCCAGTTATGTTTCCAGACATATAAAATACTCTGCTTGGAATAATAATGTGTGTCTGATATTGTTTTTCTTAAACATCTTCTCCTCCCTCATTAAAACTCCAGAATGTGTGAAGCTGTAAATATATTTCATCTCTAAAGTTTTTCTGCTGGACAAGAAGTCTCCTCCTTCACTGTAAAGTCCAGTGTTTGTTCACTGGAGGCTTCAAGTCTCCATATCACACATTTGTAAGTTAAATACTCGACCATGATTGGCTCCAAACTAGTTGTGATGTCATGAATCCTGCTCGTAGATCTACACGAGGTCCTTGAAGAGGTTTGTTTATTGGAAGTGTAAAAGTGAGAAACAAGCTGAATAACAGTGTCTGTGTGCAGTGACTGAACTCAACCAGCAGGTGGAGACAAACTGCTCTTTAACTACAGGATCCTCTGACATGTTTTACTCTGATCAATCAGCCTGACATCACATGTGAGGCTGATATATATATACACATGTATATGTATATATACATATATGTATACATGTATATATACATGTATACATATATGTATACATATATGTATATATACACATGTACATATATGTATATATACATGTGATGTAAGGCTGATATATATATACACATGTACATATATATATATATATACACACATGTACATATATGTACATGTATGTATATATACATGTATATATACATATATGTATATATACATGTACATGTATATATACATGTATATATGTATATATACATGTATATATACATATATATACATACATGTATATATACATATATGTATACATGTATATATACATGTATACATATATGTATATATACACATGTACATATATGTATATATACATGTGATGTAAGGCTGATATATATATACACATGTACATATATATATACATGTATATATACATGTATATATACATATATGTGTATATATATATATATACACATATATATATATATGTATATATACATGTATATATACATATATGTATATATACATGTATGTGATAATACGACCTGTCCTCAGTTTGATGAAACACAACTTTACAACAAATGAGCTCAACTATTAAACTAAAACTATGAAAATCTTCATTCAGAGGATTCAGACTCAGTGAAGCTGAGAGACGACGTGATTCACGGCTTCGTGTTTCTGCTTCAGCTGCTGACTGGAACTGTAACACCGAGACCAGAACCAGAACCACGTCACACAACAAGCCACCCGACCACTCACACACCAGGACCAGGACCAGGACCTGGACCGTGACCTGGACCTGGACCGGGACCGGGACCTGGACCTGGGCCTGTAGGGCTCAGACGGGACTGATCCATCACATGATGATGATGATGATGGTAATGAAGATGATGACGATGAAGATGATGAAGATGATGATGATGATGATGATAAAGATGACAATGATGACGATGAAGATGATGATGATGATGACGATGAAGATGATGATGACGATGATGATGACGATGATGATGACGATGATGATGACGATGATGATGAAGATGATGATGAAGATGAGGAAACCTGCTGCTTCCTGTAGTTTCTCTCTCAGCTGTTTATAATGATAAAATATTTATGTAATAAATAATAAATGATCAATAAACAGATCAAAACTTTAATTTGCAGCTGACAGGTCTGCAGTCACCTGAGCAGCTGTTTCCGGTTACCTGGAGCAGGTGGGCGTCAGGGGGCGGAGCCTCAGACAGGAACAGGAAGTGAGCCGCAGACAGACAAGTTAATGTGGTGGTTTGTGGATTTAACTTCCTGCTTCAGAGAGGAGAACTCGCGCAGGCAGCGGCACGCGGACACGGTGAGTGCCTGATGTTTTATTGATAATCTGTCTTCTGTCTGTCCGCGAGTCGGTTCTGTCGGTTTATGTCTCGGTCTCTTCATGTTTCCGGTGGATGATTGACAGCGGGGGTCTGGTCGGGCTCGTGCAGCGACGCGGAAATAAAAGCTTCTGTACCCTCAGCTCTTTGCATAAGATCAATAAACTGACATTTTATGATCGTACGGCGGTGTGACGTCGTAAACCCGGACAATGACGTCAGGTGGAGGTGTGCGGCAGGTGTGGGTGAATCAGCAGACATAAGTTGCGCTGCGTCAGGTGGTCAAAGACTCAAGTCGCACTAAAGATAAAATGAGTGTTTTCTCTACGGAGTCTGGTGCTCACTGAACGCTGATACCAGTTATTGTTACATATGAAAAGATAAAGTTCTAGTTTATATCACAACTAACGTATTATTTTCATTATCGATGAATCATTTGATTAATAAAATGTCTTGTTTTATTAAAATTAAGTCTATAAATATAAAAACAGTGCAACAGACACTGAATTTACTTTCACAGATGATGTTTTGTGTGAGTTTGGTGGCTTCAGTAAAAAGCTGAAATGATTAATTGATTAGTTGCCAGCTATAAAATTAATCTGCAACTATTTTGATAATCAATTAATCATTGAGTCATTTTTTTTAAAGAAAAGAAGTCCAAATTCTGTGATTGCAGCTTGTTAAATGTGAATGTTTTCTGGTTTCTTTAGTCTCTTTGACAGTAAACTGAACATCTTTGATGTAGACAAAACAAGACATTTGATGACGTCGTCTTTAGGAAACACTGATCCACATTTTTCACCATTTTCTGATGAAAATAGTCCAATTTATGGACCAAACAACTAATCGATCAATTGAGAAAATAATCGACAGGTTAAAGAAAATAATCCTTTTTTGCAGCAGGAATCTGAACACAACACAATTAACCAGATTTTTTTATTTGACTTGAATTTTTTGATTTGAATTGGAGCTGCTGGAATACAGTTTTAAATACTAAATAACAAACATTGTTCATACATGATGAATGTGTTCAAACTGCTGCTGCTCAGCAGATGTTTCAGGATCTGTTGAAACCTCAGTGAGTCACAATCTGCATCATCTTCCTTCTCCGCTTCTCCAGAAGTAGAAATAGTCCAGTAAAAACATGAAACTTCACTTTAACTTCAGACAAACTGATGTTGCAGCTGCAGTCGTTAGATTTCAGCTGCTAGCAGCTGAGATGAGCGGCTGGTCCAAACATCTCCCAACACATCCCAGCAGGTTTACAGACTGGCGTTACTGGGATAAACTGGCCACATTCTGGAATCTACATGTTACTTTCTCTCCTGAAAACATTAAAACTTAATAAAGTGACATATTAACTGGAACACAGACTGAGAACCGTAACAAAAGTAAATAACAAAAGCACCAGAAGAAGAAAAAGTCCCACAGATCTCAAACAGTTGGTCTGTTTCACCCTCGCAGGACTCGTTTACAGACTTCCTGTTTTTCTGTCTCTTCACACAGTGCAGCTCTCTCGACCGCTGCTTCTTGTTTCCTCGCCACGCTGTCAGCAGGATGTGAGTCCAGTTGTGAACCTGCAGATCCACAACAAAGTCCCCTGAACCAAGACCACGCCAGGACCAGACCTGGACCGGACAAGACCAGGACCAGACCAGACTGCTGGCTCTCAGGAGGTCTGACTGGATTCTCTTGCTGGTGGATCAGGACCGTCCTGGTCCGACTCAGGCTGAGAGATGCTGACATGTAACAGCAAAACCGTGACCCTGATCCTGCTGCCGGCCCTGCTGGTGGGGTGAGTTATACAACTGTTACTGCAAAAAGTACTACTGATACTGCACAAAGCACTACAGTTACTGCAAAAAGTACTACTGTTACTGCAAAAAGTACTACTGATAATGCACAGAGCACTAATTACTGCAAAAAGTACTACTGTTACTGCACAGAGTACTACAGTGACTGCAAAAAGTACCACAGTTACTGCAAAAAGTACTACTGATACTGCACAAAGCACTACAGTTACTGCAGAAAGTACTACTGATACTTCAAAAAGTACTACTGATACTGCATAAAGCACTACAGTTACTGCAGAAAGTACTACTGATACTTCAAAAAGTACTACTGATACTGCACAAAGCACTACAGTTACTGCAGAAAGAACTACTGATACTTCAAAAAGTACTACTGATAATGCACAGAGCACTACAGTGACTGCAAAAAGTACCACAGTTACTACTGCCAGCCCTGCAGCTGATCACATGAAACAGACGTCTGTCTGTAAAACAGTTGTAATAATAATAATAACAATAAAATTGATAATAGTAATAATAATAGTAATAGTAACAATAACAATAGTAATAATGATGATAATAATGATAATAAGTGATCATAGTGACGTGTTGTCTCACTCATCCTGTTCGTTAGAATAACGAGGTTGATGTGAATGTTTTTCTCTCTCTGATGCTCATAATGACACTTTTAGTTCAGTCACTACAGAAACTTGAGTTTATTTCTGTGTTTCCTGAAGTGAAGAAACTTGTTGTTGTTGTTGTTCTTCTTCTTCTTGAGCGGCAGGTTGTGTTTGTGCTTTGTGAAGCAGATAAAGCAGCAGCGTCTCAGGTGACTGAGTCTCTTGTTCAGAGGTCTTTGAGTCTCTAGCAGCTTCCCAGTTGGTGCAGCTACTCAGCCTGTTCTGTCAGGTTTTTGTTTGTTGAACCAGGAGGTGCTGGTCACACCTGATACCTGGTCACACCTGATACCGGAGCTCACATCCGTACTGATGATGACTCATCCAGGAACTTCATTCGCAACGTCTGAATTAATGTATTTGACTTTCGAATGTTCCCAATAAACACTGTTCATGCATCCATCAGCTGCTAATCAACAGTTGGTGCTTCAGTTTTTTCCTTTGATTGATCAGTTTGATTGATTTGATTGATCGTTATTTCAGTCTTTAAGTTAAAAGAAGTCACAGTTCAAACTGAACAGTGTTTGTTCCCAGAGCTGCAGAATAATGACTGAGCAGGTTACATAGTCCATGGGCCAGACCAGAATTTGGTACCTCCTAAGGTGGCAAAACCTCTTTGGTACCAGTTTGTTTGTAGGGTCCATATAAGTACTTTGAAACATGATAACTGTTTCAAATGAGTAGCTTTACTAAATTTTTGGGACAATAATTGTATTTGCCATTATTGCCTTACAGTATCTACACATAGTCCAGGTGATATGTGCCAAATGTGAGGTGATATGTTCACTTTTTCATAAAAGCGTGAAACTTGGCACACTTGTACAGTTTGCGGCTCTGAACATTTTCAGAAATGGAGCCATCGCAAAATCCCTGTTGTGGCCAATTTACTTTCCATCATAACCAAATTATGTATTTTGCGTCTGAAGTAAACATGATAACACAGAAAAGATGATGTCTACCCCCATGTTTTGATGGTCTAGGATTACAATGATATAATATACAACATCATAAACTGTTCAGGTGAATAGTTAATGGTGAATTTGGTTACGTCTAGAGCACAAATAAACAGCTCCACACACCTCCGCTCGACCCTGCGGCAGTGGGCTGCACGGATCTGCTCCATTCCTCTTTGTGAACAACTCAAGATGAGCTTGATCAATGTTGAGTTGACTGCTGGGGCGATCATAGAGGAGAATTGTGAAGCACTCCATAATGGAAATGACCTCCTCTAGAATGGTTTTTGGAGCCTTTGACAAAGCCATGAAGGCCTCTGTTGCTATGTCATCGGCATTCCAGGTATCTCATGCTGTCTGCTCATGCTACTGTGTCACAGCCAGTGAAGGCATGGAACACAGGAAGGGCCTTGGATTTGTCAGGACCCGAAGACTTTGCAGTCTCATGGGTAGGTATGTATCTGAAGTTCTTGCCAGTCCCAAATGCCACCCACAGCTCCTCAATGTCTGGTTCTGACACATGTGCAATGGCTAGGACCACAACATCTGTGTCCGCAGACAGCAGGGTGATCTTTTTAAATCCTTTTCTTGCAGCATCTGCCGCATGGAGTAGCATCCTTGTATCTGCCTCTTCATGCGTGAAAGAGGCAATCTGATAAGTTTCTTGTGGGTGAGACGATATACCATCGGGTCCGCAAGTGAAACAACTTGTTTGGTAGTCAACATTTCCACAAGGTCCCTGGCCAGAAAGTGAAAGAGCTCTGTTTTGTTTTCGTCCACTCTCAGGAAACCTTTCCCAGTTGGTTGGTATCTTGTTTTTTCCATCCACTCTTGTTCTTGTCCCGTCGCTGTTTCTGTCTTAGCTACACCTGGTTTCAGCATGTCAAGGACTGCTGACCCATCTAGTATTTGGATCTCATTGTCTGGGGCACTGCATATACAGTTCTCAAGGCAACTTGTTTTCTTAAGCGTAGTCCACCATGAAGGGAGAGTGATGGGGGGGTAGGCCTGATTTTTGTGGATGAGGATGTTTTCTTGGTTCGCATCATGGGTCTGACAGGCAATGCTTCTTCCTTCTCAACATGAACATAATAGACAATTCTGGCCCCCGAGAGTGATTGTAAATTAAAGATTACATGAAATATTTTTGAAATTTCTCTGTGATTTCATTGTAATCCTTCTCATGGCGCCACTGAATTCACCATTAACTATTCACCTGAAGAGTTCATGATATTGTATATGGTATAATTGTAATCACAGGGGTAGACGTTACTCTTTCTGTGTTATCAAGTTTGATTCAGGAGATATGATGCCAAATACATAATTTGGTTATGGCGGAAAGTAAAATGACCGCCATGGCTGCCACGAGGCATCTTTGCGATGTTCAGGGCCCCAAACTGTACAAGTGTACCAAGTTTGATGTTTTTATGAAAAAGTGAAGATGATTTTCACATGGAGTAACAGTAGGTTTGTGTGCAGTCTATTGTAAGATGTAATGCACAAATATATGCAATAATTAAGTTTGAATCACACATAAAATTACACATGCATAGAATATAACACATATGCAAACAATAGAAACAGGTCCTATGAGTATTTTTTTCAGCAACATGGTTTTTTTTGGGGGGTGAGGAGGATGGTTGGGGGGGGGGGGTCGCAACTGAGCATATAGCAGCAGTCCTGCAAGGTCCAATTTTGAATATGAATACTCAAGAATGGATATTAGCATGCTAGTATAACATGATGATGATCATTGGTATATGTATTAAATAAGTGAATGAAAGAGGTAGAATTCCTAATTTTTTCTATGTATGACATGTTCCGTTCAAATAAAGTGACAAGATTTTTTCATTCCTTGGATCAGTGGTTGGTGTCATTGAAGGTTGATAACTGTGACTAAGCGTCATCATGTTGAAATATCATCCAGAGATAAAGACTTTTTCAAAATACCAAACTAGAATTTCCCCCTTTGGGTGGAACCAGTTAGTTCTGGCCTGGGCCCATGGACTAACACCATCACCTCTCCTTTCTGAACAAACTGAGTAAATGTTATTCAAACACCCGTACAACACGCCCGTACAACACACCAGTACAATACACCAGTACAATACACCAGTACAATACGCCCGTACAATACGCCCGTACAATACACCAGTACAATACACCAGTACAATACGCC
>NC_056550.1:30134150-30156650 GCF_910596095.1 Thunnus maccoyii
TGACCACGTCCAGAGATGTCAGCTGCAGCTCCATCAGAGTTAAACTTCTTAATAATATCTGCAGCAGTGGTCACAGGAACATCGAGCTCTTTGGAGATGATCTTGTAACCTTTACGTTGACTTTGTTTGGCTGTTACCTTGTTTCTAATGTCTTCAGACCGTCTCTAGTTTTCCTTCTGTTTTCAATGTTCAGTGTGATGCACAAACAGCAGAGTGAGTCACTTTCTCCTTTTAAACTGGCTGCTGAGTGATTATAAGACTGAAAACACCTGTGATACTAATTAAAACACAATAATCTGCTTAAAGTATCACTACAGATCAATTATTTCTCACAACTTCTAAATGGCACCAATAATTTTGTCCAGATTATTTTAGAAAATAATAAAATGTAAAGGTGCTGATAATTTCAGCCACATCTGTAGAAGGCACTGTGAGAAGAAAATTAAATTTTATAGCTAGAACTGTGAAGAAGACAAAAAATAAAAGATGGAGAATAGCAACAGAAATTTAAAGTAGAAGAAGAAAATAATTTTAAAAAAGAGCGAATTAGAAAATTAAAATGATACATGATGCAACATGTTTTCTTTATTCTCTAATGGTCACAAGTGTGAAGGCGCTGAGACTGAACAGCCTCTGAGTTAACAACACTTAGACCAAATAGGTCTTGTCTGTAGGTGGAAGGCTGCAACATGGATTATATTTTAAAAATGAAGTAACATTAGGAGCCACTGTTTAATTCAGCACATATTTTGTAGGTAAATGTAGACTTGTTTCAGTAAAAATGTAACTTAAATGACTAGTTAACAAGCGATCCATCACCAATCACCATTATGTTAAATTGTTGTTTTTTTCAATGTGTGTGTGTGTGTGTGTGTGTGTGTGTGTGTGTGTGTGTGTGTGTGTGTGTCCTGCAGATCTCCTGCTGAAGTCATTATGACTCATGTTTTCCACCTGGTGGCTCCTGACCAGTAAGTACGCTGATGACATCATCATTACATTTTGTTTTTAATAAACAGCTTATTGATTTGATGTTTTTAGTTTACATCACAATCACTGAGAAACAATCAGTGTGTCTAAATTTTCTACTGCATCGATTCATTGATTTTTCTGAGTTTATTTTTCTTTTCTTTGTCTTTATATTTTTGTAAACAAACTAACAATACTTCTGGGTTTTGCTGCTTGGACAAGATTCAAAGTCATCACCTTGAGCTCTGGGAAACTGACGGGTGTTTTTCTCTCTTTTTCTGACTTTATAGACCAAACAATCAATTAATTTATCATGGAAATAATCATTAGTTGTGGCCCTAACAGCATTATTAGTATATTACATTATTGTATACTAATAATGTAATATACTAATAATGTTTTCCTAAAATCAACTTACTTTACAGTTTTATACCAACAGGAAATGATATGTCAGTCTGACACTGCCAGTTAAACTTCACACTACTCATTTCCCAAACATTTAATATTTGGAGTTCACAAAGATGTTTCACCTCCATCCACAATCAGTTTTTAATGTTTTCCAGTCGTGAGCAGCTTCCTTTTTGCACTCTGAACTCAAATGCATTACTTTAACAGCATGAACACACTGCAGACTCAGACTGGGAACCAGTGTTTAGTCTGGGACTGGTAGGCAGCTAAAACCTCAGACTATTTGTGAAGTCTGACACCTGCTGCTCAAAAGCAGGAACTGAACTCTTTATATGTGAGTGACTGGAGACAGGAAGTCTTCAATAATCAGCTGTTTGATCGATAACAAATAAAAATACAAAACTAGAAAGTTGTGTTTTCACAGACATGACGTCAAATGAGCATAAAAACTTTTCACAACATGAAACACTAATATAAATCTTAAAAATACTAAAACAACAGAATTTAATTAAGATGTAAAGTTTTTTAAGATGAAAAAACAATTTTAATTTTGAGTAACTGCAATTGAATAAAACTGAAATATATATATATATATATATATATATATATATATATATGTGTATATGTATATATATATATGTGTATGTGTATATATATATATATATATATATATATATATATATATATATCACAAAACTACAATTGTAAATGAACTCTGAATATTAATTGTCAATTAATATTTTTAAATGAAAGGGAAAATAATATATAAGCCTATAAAAAGTGACGGTGGTTGTTGCTAATGCTGACATGTTGCTATTTGTCACCCTGCTGCGGATAAAACAACAGGAGGCTTGTGGACACCAGTCAGTAAGTAACGCTAATGCTAATGCTAACACTCACAGCACACAGTTTAGATTGTAGTCAAAGGTCAGTAACAATCTGACATTAAAACATATTTATAAAAAACAGATTAAACTGTAATGAATACATACATTAATAAATAAATCTGTTTAATTTTAACTCCGACAGCGACATGGACGACGTAACCTTATACTATAATGTGTTTAAATATGTGACTTCATTGATTTTATTGTAAATGTCAGTGACAATATTAAGGTTCATGTGACAGTAAAAGAAACTGGTGAAGTCAGTTTATAAACATCATCCAAAGTTTTCTTCATTACTTCAAACTTAACAACAGTATTTTGTGTAGCAGAATTGTGTTTAGTTTAGTTTTCTATCCTGTAAATCATCTCAATGCCCCTCAGGATTATTATGAGGTAGCAGGTTGTTGGTTTTGGTCTTTAATGGGTCAGATCATTTCATTTGTTGACAACATTAAAAATCTAGAATATTATAGACTGATGCCACATTCATGTCATACAGAATGTGTAGTAGAGATGTTTGTGAGCGTTCATATCATCAGATAACTGTAGATGTGTTGGTTGACTGAGAGTTATACTGTTCATTTGGATTCAATTACACTGAACAGACTTTAGTTGAAATGAGGTGTCCGTGTTTGTTTGATTTTCAGTCACTTCAGCGCTTTCATAAATCTATTGATCTATATGATGAGCACCAGCGTCCTCCAGCCCTGAACTAACTTACCTTTAAGCTTTTACCTTTTTAAACCTACTCTCACCCAAGCAAAGAGCAGATACTCTGCTCAGCCCCAACTGGCTTGATGGGCAGTTAATCTGAACGCTGTAGTCGACGTAGAGGTCCAACCACCATCACTGTTTATGTAATAATGATTTAGATGTTGATGTGAACGCTAATTACAAGTCAGAAACTCAAAATTATGATTAGTGTATGAACATATGAAATATGAAATAGCATTATTCTTTAAATTAAACCCCTCAGCACGCAGGAGTTCTGGGTAATGAAGTCCTCAACAATTGCGACTTGAAAGCATCGGTCCGCCTCCAACACTGTGATCTTGAGGAGGAGGTCCTAAAATCTGGCCTTTACATTGTAATGAGCCCATGAAAACTTTCCATGTTCAGCTTCACTGCTGGTCAGAAGAAGAAATAAATCATTAGGATGTAGTTTGTTCAGATTGTTGCTGTAATTAAGCCTGCAGCCTGCAGGGGGCGCTAACAGGAGTTTAGACTGATGAGGAACCTGTTTGTGTTTCAGTCTGCAGTACAAACAGCCCAGCATCGTAAATGGGTAAGTAACGTTCACTGTCACTATTGTTCATAAGAATGAGGATGATGTTGTTGTCGTTGATGTTTGTTTCTTGATTGCAGTCGTACTGACGTGGTGACGGTGGCGCCCTGGTTGGCTCCTATCGTTTGGGAGGGAACCTTTAACCCAGCTCTACTCGACAGCATCTACAAACCAAAGAACATCACCGTTGCTGCCACTGTGTTTGCTGTTGGAAAGTAAGTATGACATCACAACATCAAGCAGTAATGATGTGTTTGACCTTTGACCTCGAGGTGACCCCTCTGACCTTCTGGGCAGGTACATCATGTTCCTGAAAAAATTCCTCAAGACAGCAGAGGATCACTTCTTCGTTGGTTTCAAGGTGCATGTCTACGTGTTCACTGACCGGCCAAAGGAAGTGCCTCAAGTTGAAATGGCTGCCGGCAGAAAGGTAGACCGGATCAATTGATTAATACTCAATAAAGCAGCAACATATTTATTTAAATCTCTGATCATCTGCTGGACTTTTGATTTGTGGCTGATAAACCTTATTTCATTGTAAATATATATATATATATATATATATATATATATATATATATATTCCTCCCCCCTCTGTGACGGTCGTCTCCCTCCCCTCTCTGTACATAAGTATTATGAGCTTGATGTAGTAAAAGTATTGCAGTAAAAGTACATAAGTATTATGAGCTTGATATAGTTAAAGTATTGCAGTAAAAGTACATAAGTATTATGAGCTTGATGTAGTAAAAGTATTGCAGTAAAAGTACATAAGTATTATGAGCTTGATGTAGTTAAAGTATTGCAGTAAAAGTACATAAGTATTATGAGCTTGATATAGTTAAAGTATTGCAGTAAAAGTACATAAGTATTATGAGCTTGATGTAGTAAAAGTATTGCAGTAAAAGTACATAAGTATTATGAGCTTGATGTAGTTAAAGTATTGCAGTAAAAGTACATAAGTATTATGAGCTTGATATAGTTAAAGTATTGCAGTAAAAGTACATAAGTATTATGAGCTTGATGTAGTAAAAGTATTGCAGTAAAAGTACATAAGTATTATGAGCTTGATATAGTTAAAGTATTGCAGTAAAAGTACATAAGTATTATGAGCTTGATGTAGTAAAAGTATTGCAGTAAAAGTACATAAGTATTATGAGCTTGATGTAGTTAAAGTATTGCAGTAAAAGTACATAAGTATTATGAGCTTGATGTAGTTAAAGTATTGCAGTAAAAGTACATAAGTATTATGAGCTTGATATAGTTAAAGTATTGCAGTAAAAGTACATAAGTATTATGAGCTTGATGTAGTTAAAGTATTGCAGTAAAAGTACATAAGTATTATGAGCTTGATGTAGTAAAAGTATTGCAGTAAAAGTACATAAGTATTATGAGCTTGATATAGTTAAAGTATTGCAGTAAAAGTACATAAGTATTATGAGCTTGATGTAGTAAAAGTATTGCAGTAAAAGTACATAAGTATTATGAGCTTGATGTAGTTAAAGTATTGCAGTAAAAGTACATAAGTATTATGAGCTTGATATAGTTAAAGTATTGCAGTAAAAGTACATAAGTATTATGAGCTTGATGTAGTTAAAGTATTGCAGTAAAAGTACATAAGTATTATGAGCTTGATGTAGTTAAAGTATTGCAGTAAAAGTACATAAGTATTATGAGCTTGATGTAGTTAAAGTATTGCAGTAAAAGTACATAAGTATTATGAGCTTGATGTAGTTAAAGTATTGCAGTAAAAGTACATAAGTATTATGAGCTTGATGTAGTTAAAGTATTGCAGTAAAAGTAGTGGTTTGGTCCCTCTGACTGATATATTATTATATATGACATCATTAGATTATTAATAGTGAAGCATCAGTGTTAGAGCAGCATGTTACTGTTGTAGCTGCTGGAGGTGGAGCTAGTTTACTCTACTTTATATACAGTTAGACCATAAATCAGCATAACACAGCTGTCAGCAGGTGTCCTGAGTCCTTGCAAGAAACATAAAGGTTGTTTTCCTTTCCCACTGCAGCAACTAAACTGTTTCAGTAATAGTTTTGGCCAATGAGCCGTTTTTGGATGTTTACATTTCTCAGAATGAAAGAGCAGATGTTATTTTCTACCTTTCTTTTTTTTCCTGCTATACCAAACCGTGAACTTGTTGTACCATTACACCTGTAATATAAATTATATACAGACGTGGCTGGAAATATTGGTATCAGAACGCTCCAACGTTTTCTTCTCATCCTCTCTCAGCTGCTTTCTGATGTATGTTTGGGGTCATTATCCTGCTGGAAGACTCATGACCTGCGACTAAGACTCAGCTTTCTGACACTGAGCTGCATGTTTCACTCCAAAATACCTTGATAGTCTTCTGATTTCATTGTGCTGCACAGATTCAAGGCAGCAAAACAGTCCCAAAACATCACGGAGCCTCCTCCATGTTTCACAGTAGACATGATGTTCTTTTCTTTGAAGGCTTCATCTTTTCTTCTGTAAACATCTGGGTCGGTGTGATTTACCAAAAAGCTCTAATTTAGTTTCATCTGTCCAAAGCACATTCTCCCAGAAGGACTGCGGCTTGTCAACATGCATTTTAGCAAAGTCCAGTCTGGCTTTGTTGCGTCTCCCTCTTAGAAGTGGGGTCTTCCTGGGTCTTCTACCACGGAGCCCGGTTTCATTCAGACAGTGAAACTGTTGTACCTTGAACTTGAAGATCAGCTTGGATCTGTATTGAAGTTTTCTTTGGTTCTTTCTCCACCATTCAAACAGTTTTCCTCTTGTGACCACGTCCAGAGATGTCGGCTGCAGCTCCATCAGAGTTAAACTTCGTAATAATATCAGCAGCAGTGGTCACAGGAACATCGAGCTCTTTGGAGATGATCTTGTAACCTTTACATTGACTTTGTTTGGCTGTTACCTTGTTTCTAATGTCTTCAGACCGTCTCTAGTTTTCCTTCTGTTTTCAATGTTCAGTGTGATGCACAAACAGCAGAGTGAGTCACTTTCTCCTTTTAAACTGGCTGCTGAGTGATTATAAGACTGAAAACACCTGTGATACTAATTAAAACACAATAATCTGCTTAAAGTATCACTACAGATCAATTATTTCTTACAACTTCTAAATTGCACCAATAATTTTGTCCAGATTATTATAAAATGTCTTTGTAGAATAAACATAAATTCAGTTATTTTCACAACTTTTATGTTTTGTTCCACTGCAAACCAAACATAAACATGCACTGATAATAAAATATCTTTTAATTTCAACACTGTTCAGGGCAAATGGTGCATTATTTTAATAAAATGTAAAGGTACCAATAATTTGGGCCACATATATAAAATTAATTTTCACAATACATTTTAAATTCTTTTCACAAGAAACCAGTTTTCTACCTGAAGTGAACAGATCTGACTTCTGGCAGTGAGGTTTCTCTCTTTATCTACCCAGCTTGGTCCCACACATCTGAACTGTTGTAATGTTTTGAGTTTCTAAAAGGTTCTGCATTGTTCTTTGGTCACTTTTTCCTCTGTTAGAGAATCAGAGTTTTATAGGTGAGATTGAGAATGTTGTGACATCTTCCTACATGCGTGAAAAACGGCAACAGAAAGACGGAGTCACAGTCTGATGTTTAAAAACTAACACAACAGAAAGAACTACAGTTTGTGTGCATGTTTGATATCTAAAGACTCCTCCTCTTCCTCCTCCTCCAGCTAATGGTGCGTCCGGTGCCCAGCTCAAAGCGTTGGCAGGAGATTTCTGCTCGTAGGATGGAGATCATCCAGACGCTGATAGAGGAGGAGCTTCGTAACGGCACCGACTACATCTTCTGTCTGGATGTCGACTCTGAGTTTCACGACCGCTGGGGCACCGAGTCTCTGGGCGGACTGGTTGCTGTGATACATCCAGGTCTGTAGACACACAGCTACCTGTCCAGGTGAAGTTGGGTTGTGTGTCATGTGTTGCTTCCTACCTGTGTGTCTGCAGGTTACTACAGAGACGACCGCAGCAGGTTCCCCTATGAGCGCAGACCACAGTCCAGAGCCTACGTGGCTGCCGGGGAGGGAGATTTCTACTACTGTGGGGGGGCGTTCGGGGGCCTCCTGCAGGAGGTGCACCTGCTTGCCAAGACGTGCCGCTCAAACTTTGAGGCTGACGCCAAGGAGGGCATCGAGGCCGCCTGGCAGGAGGAGAGTCACCTGAACAGGTAGGCAGTGTCACCTGAACAGGTGTTGGCACTGTTTGTATTTTCTGATAACTTCCTGTTCTTGTGTGTTCAGGTACATGTGGATCAACAAGCCCAGTAAGATTCTGTCACCTGAGTACCTGTGGCAGGACTTCAAAGCCAGAAACCCGGAGATCCACATCGTCCGCTTCTCTGGAGTTGTCAAGAACTACGCTGACATCCGACCCAACGTCTGAGAGTCTGGACTGAACTAAAGTGGACTAGAAGAGCTGTGCCTTGAAACAGGTTTGGAAAAGCTCAGCTACACCTGTATGCACTTACTTACCCACAATCCAACTCTTCACATCTGCATCATCTGACACCACAGAATCAAAAACATAACTGTCGTTACATGGTGTCACGACCTGATCCGTCGCCCTTTGGATTAACTCATCACCTCTACTGCACATGTGCAACTTGTTGAACTTGTGAAAACAAACCGTCGTTTTACAGCGGACTCTTCTCGATGTGCTTGAGTCATCCGTCCGATTGTTTTTCTTTTTAGGCTTCATGTTCATTTTCTTCTGCAGAAAACTAAAACTGAGCTGCTACTTTCAGCAACAAACATCTTGAAGAAGAAAGATAAAGTTAGCCAGCTAACAAGCATTAGCTACTGTGAACAAACAGGGGCTAGTTAGCATAAGCTCTCACATCAATAAATAAAGCATTCTCCATCTGTAGCAATCTAATATTTGTTGTCCAGTGAGCTACATTTTATTAGCTCACTAACTACTCAATGCTAGCTCATATTCTATATTGAAGAATGGTTCAACCATCCGTCTGTTTATTCATATTGTAGCTGTGATGCACACTGACGCCTCTAGGGGGGGTGCTAACAGCAGTTTGTTTTCTTCTACCTATGTGAGCCTGTGCAATAGAGGTCAAACATCCTGATCTGGTCTAGAGGACTCTGTGGGTTCAGGTGCTTCTTTGTTAGCCAACAAACTGAACCAGGTTTTATCTGTTTCATTAAGAGTTGATGTGACGAGACTCAGGTCTGGTGATAAGTTAAAGGACGAGTTCCCAGTGTCCCCAGAGTTTCCAGTGTTTCCAGTGTGTTAAACCAGCAGTCAGGTGTCTGTAATCATTCCTCCTGTTCATACTGGATATTAAAGATCCTTCAAATGTGCTTTCAATGGAAGTGATGGAGGATAAAATCCACAGTGTGTCCACACAGTCATTTAAAAGTCTGTGTGAAGCTTCTATTCAGCTTCATCAGTCTGAGTTAGTCATATCAAGTGGATATCTGACACATTTACAGTCTTTTTAGCATCAAATTCCCTCTTTGTGTTTCCTCGGACAGTGTTTCCCTGTTGAGCTGCAGGTGGAAGTATAGTAACAAAAAGAGGAACTTTGGCACTAAAAAGACTGTAACGTTGAAAGATATCTACTTGATTTGACTCATTTGGACGCTGAAGCTTCATATTAGCTTCAGATAAACTTTAAATACATTTTTGCACAGAAGGAGGACTGTGGGTTACATTGTAAGGTCATTATGAAGGGATCTTCTAATGGTCAGTATGAACAGGAGGAATGATTACAGCAAGAAACACAGCTTTAATGTTCATTTGATGACTGACTGCTGGTTTAACCCAACTTATTTAAACCTGCGTTACCAAACAACCCCCTGAAACATCTCAGGTTCAGTAAAGTTCAGGATCTTTTATATTCTGTCTTCTCAAAGTAAACAAATTAAATATAATTAAGAATGTGTATCATGTGACCACAGTCTGACTGAAGGTATACTTCATCATTTTTGAAAGCACTTCTTCTCAGATGAGTCAGATGTTCAGATTGATTTCTCTCTTATGTCTGTATGTTATATATGAAGCTAAGGCTAGCAGCTGGTTAGCTTAGCTTATCATAAAGACTAGAAGCAGGTGGAAACAGCTAGCCTGGCTCCAGCTCCTTGATTAACAGATTTGTTTAATCTTAAGTGTAAAAACTAGAAGGGAAATGGATCGGACTATTTCCTGGCTGGGAGCAATAACTCTCAGAGTGGCATCAATCTTCTCATCAAACTCTGTGTTTTACAAAGTTTGGAACTGTTCCTTTAAATAAAAGAGCTCGATGATGTTAAAAAACAACTCAAAGCTTCTCTCAACAAATTAACAATAGGTCAGATTTTCACTGAAATGATTAATCGATTAGTTGATCCACAAAAAAATTCTGCAACTTTTCTGATAATTGATTAACTGTTTCAATCAAGTAAAGATGGTGAAAACATGACAAATAAATGCGGTGATTCGTTAGTTTTCTGTTTTCTATCACTGTAAACCGAATCTGTTGGTGGAGAAAATGTCATCTCGGACTGTAAGAAGAGTTTATGATATTTAATAGATGAATGATTAATGAATAATTAAAATAATCATTAGTTGCTGCTCTGCCCTGTTTACTAGCAGGTCACACCTGTGCAGGACGAATCACTGACTTTATATTCAGCGCTGGGTGTTTGATGGACCTGTTGCGCCACCTTCAGGGTTTCTGCTGTCAGAATCCTTTCTCTCGAGTGTTTGTTTTGTTTGTCGGGTGGTTCAGGTTCGGTCCACCATGGTACATTTGACCCTGTGCAGTTCTGACATCATGTGACTTCCACTCAGGTGTATGTGTGCTTTCATGTAATAAAGAAAATTCTTTTTCTGTGTGAGAAGAATTTGTTCTGCTTCATTAATGTTGTCAGATTAAATATTCTAAATAAATTTATTATGATTTTAATAACATTTTCTGATCAGCACAACATAATTATTTAATGTTGAAAGTGTGTCTTATTGAGGTTGAGAGATCATTAATCAGCTGACACTGAAACAAACAGTTGAACAAAATGAGAATTTGAATTGTGAGATAAATAAATTAGTTTTATGATTCTGTTAGTGTTTAACCTGCTGAGCAGCTCCCTCTGCTGGCAGCAACACACACTGCAGCTGCTTAAATTCAGGTTTATTTGTTCAACAATAGAGTGATATAAAATGATATATCTGCAGGACCAGAGTTTAAGAACAAATCATGACCCCGATCGCAAGGGTAGACAGAGTTAAACAATAAAACTGACTCAGCTGATCTGACTCGTTAATCTGAGTCAAACCTCGTTTTTAAATCATCTCTAAGTTTTTGTTTATCACCTGCAGAACTTTGTGCTTAAAAGTTTTGTCTCAGTTGAGTTTCTTGAACTGAATCTGATGAACGTCGAGTCAGAAACTTCTGGTTCAGTTTTGTGTTTGAACAGTTCAGAAAAACTCTGAGTTTGTTCACCCTGAGATGAGGGAAAGTTAACTTAAACTCAGGGTCAGCTACCATGGTAACTTACACCCTGGGTCAGCTACCATGGTAACTTAAACTCAGGGTCAGCTACCATGGTAACTTACACTCAGGGTCAGTTACCATGGTAACTTAAACTCAGGGTCAGTTACCATGGTAACTTAAACTCAGGGTCAGCTACCATGGTAACTTACACCCTGGGTCAGTTACCATGGTAACTTAAACTCAGGGTCAGTTACCATGGTAACTTACACCCTGGGTCAGTTACCATGGTAACGTAAACTCAGGGTCAGTTACCATGGTAACTTAAACTCAGGGTCAGTTACCATGGTAACTTAAAGTCAGGGTCAGTTACCATGGTAACTTAAACTCAGGGTCAGTTACCATGGTTACTTAAACTCAGGGTCAGTTACCATGGTAACTGTGAAGCTAACCTGCTGCTTCTTACAGAGTTTCAGGTCTTGGTTCGTTCGGTCGTATCAAAGCTCGTATGGAAGCTCGTTCATTAGCGGAGCTTTACTGTCAGAATCTAAATCCTGGTCGGATGTTAGTTTGTTACTCAGGACTTTCTAAAGTTTTTATGCATCAGTCGTTTCTTTGAGCAGCAGTTCAAATATTCCACAGCGTGAATTGATCCTCAGCTCAGAATCAAACCTCTTCACGTCCTTCTGTTATAACTCTGAGTCAGTTTGTTAGAGCAGCTGCTGACCTCTAATCTTTATTACACATAATGTTTCATCTCAGTTTAAATGTAAACAATCAGTATGAAGCTTCAGACACATGGGATCAATGAATAATGATCCCTGTCAGTCATGATGTGATTGGTCCATAATATCATAGATGATATGTTAACATGCTGAGTGAGCAGGATCGCGGTGCAGCTGCAGAATGTAGTTTGAAAGTGAGATTTTTAAATAGGAGTTTAATCTGAACGTATTTTAACAGCATTCAGTGTTTAAATTTACTACATTTGCTGAAGCAGCTGAAATAAAGTCACTGAATGTTGAGCTGAGAAACAAACAGACGTCTAAACATTTAAAATATTCTGTATTTTAACCTCGATGCCTTTTCAAGTACAAACCATCAAACACATTATTATTGATCAGACTGTGAGTTTACAGTCACGTCTCTGTGTCTTTGATCTATTTATGTTTTAAATCTTTAACTATATTTCATCTTCAGTTGCTGCTTCCTGTGTTTGGAACAAATATATTTAAAATGTAATGTAGCTGCAGCTTGATACAGTCAGATCCCACTTTATCATCATTAAACAAATGTAAGTCTGATAAACGATCAATTAATGGACGACACTGAATAAAACTTTATTGTGTTAATTTATTGACACTTTTCCTGCTTATCTTTTTTTTAAAGATAAACTGATTAAATTTAATCCACTGGATTAAAATGGAGGTTCTGCCTTTTATTTGCTTGTTGCCATGGTGACTCGTAGTATCGGGGCTCCATTGACGATAGCTTTTTTTATTGATCACGCATGCGCTTAACTCAGTGAACATACTCAGAGCTGATTAAACTGACTCTGATCAGCTGTTCTGAAACAGAAAACTCTGAGTTTCTCATCTTGAGGTTCATCAACTCAGAGTTTATTGAACCTGCTTTCTGAAACAGGTGTTTCATCCTTCAGGTGAAGCTCGTCAGACGCAGCAGGTGCAGACGCCATGTGACGCAGGAAGTATTCTGTTATGTGCAGTTAGTTTAAACAATAAGTGATATCAATCAAATGTCTGCAAATCAAATTTTACAAGAAAACAAAAAGGTTTTACAAATATTTCCTTTTTTTTTTTTTTTTAGATGTTTTTTTATCTCTCAACACCCTCCATCATTTCCTTTGTGCAATGCATTGTGGGACAATAGTGTCTAGTCTTTATTTGTTTGAATCTGAAAACAAATAAATAATAAAATATTATAATTCTTATAAGATTGTACACAAACAAACTCATCTATACATGAATATAAAGTGAAACACTTTAATTATACAACACAGTCGACCCAAAGTGCTTCACAGCACATGAAGAGGAAAACAAAACAAAAGACAATTAAAAAGAATTACATGACAGTTTGAGAAATAAAAGAAAATTGTTGAATATCAGATTAAATAAAACATTAAATTAAAAACGTGTCAGTGAATCTTGACCTTGTAAATTCATATTTATATCTGAAGACTTCAGGATTTTAAAAATCATTTTAAGTTTTTGTGGATTGATCTTAATAGAAAATATATTTTCTTTTATATTTTCCTGCTGCATTTAAGCAGAGAACAAATACTAATATTCATCTGAAATCATTATGAACTCTTCTCGGGAACACACTAAAAAAAGACAGAAGAAGAAGTCAGGATGTGTGAAAACAAGGATAATATTGTTTTCAGTAGAATTCATGTTTGTGTGTGTTTTGCTCTTTAGTGCTTAAAATACGTATGAATGTGTTTATTTCAGTCGTGTAGTTTGAGTTTAAAAGGCAGATGAGGACCAGACATCACTCTGGTTCACATTTGAGTCGCCAATTACAGTTTAAAGAAACATCATTGGCTTTGTAGCAAACTCCCATCATGCACTGTGTTTGGGTACAAAGTTGACATTAGGCTCGTTCGAGATCAGTCACCGGTGATCACTGCACAGGGCAGCCGGTTAGATTTGTGTCTGACTTGATCCCGACCACAGCCTGTATCCAAAGTGACGTAGCGAGGTGTGACATCACCCATTTGTTTGCTTTGGAGCCAGTTTGAAGCCCAGAGTTGCAGCTTCTGGTCGGCGCCATGTTTTCTGTTTGGAGCCAGGAGCTTCCAGATAAGGAGTGTTTCCTTTCACGCTCTGGAAACATGCCCTGCTACCGCGGGTCCAAGCTAACGCTAGCTTACTGAGGACACTGAGTGCTGCACATTTTGGCTAACATTAGCTACTATAGCTAAACTGTGCTAATAGGGCAGGTATCATAATCAAGTAACATTAAAGTTAGTGAAATATTGCAACAATAGTCTGACTGAGTCCTGGAGCCGGGGAGAGCAGCAGGTGAGCCAACTGTCAATCACAGCTGTCAATCATCAGCCACACGGCAGACATCAAGCTAATATAAGTCTTCAAATCTTATTAATGGAGCTAAGTTTTAGGGGAGGCTGTAATGAAGTGAATAAAAGTAGGTTTTCAGTCTTGATATAAAGATTTCAACTGAATGTGCTACTTTAACATGTAATGGAAGGCCATTCCAGAGATAAGGGGCATGGTAGGCAAATGCTCTGAAGCCAACTGATTTATTTATTAACTGAAGGAATGACCAGGAGACCAGCAATGAGAGAGCAAAGAGGGCGTGCTGGTGTTTACAGTGTAATTACCTCAGATAAGTAAGGTGGTGCAAGTCCATGCAAGGCCTTATAAATTAAAAGAAGAACCTTAAAATCAGCTCTGGCTTGTACTGGTAACCAGTGAAGAGAGGCCTAAATGGTTTGGTGTTATATGGTCAAATTTTCTGTTTTTTGTCAAGATTTTAGCCGCAGAATTCTGAACAAGATGCAGACTTCTATTAGAACAACTAGGAAGACCAGAAAAAGGACATTACAATAATCAAGTCTGGAAGATACAAATGCATGGATTAATGTTTCGGCGTCACGCTGTGATGGAATAGGTCTGATTTTGGCATTACCAAGATGAAAAAATGCTGTCTTAGTAAAAGCCTTGATATGAGAACGGAATGTCAGACGGGAATCAAAAATCACTCCAAGGAGATAATACAGTCATTGATATTGACACTCAAGTTCTCAAGCTAATGCTCATGTTTTGCTGGTCTAACAACTAATGACTCTGATTTATCAGCATTTAACAGCAAAGTTCATATCCATCCATGTTTTTATTTCTGATACATACCTGTAAATTTAGGAGTTGGGAAAGGTCATTTGGCTTTACAGGTATATATAGCTGTGTATCGTCAGCATAACAATGAAAATTAATACCATATTTGCAAATGATGTCACCAAGACAAAGCATGTAGACAGCAAAAAGCACAGGGCCAAGGACCGATCCCTGGGGAACACCAAACTTTACTTCACAAAATACAGAGATTGTATTGTTGTAAAATACATGTTGCGTTCTATTTGATAAATATGATTGAAACCATGAAAGCACTGTCTCCTGGATACCAATATGTTTCTTTAAATGGTCTAGAAGTATGCTGTGATCCACAATGTCAAAAGCTGCACTCAAGTCAAGAAGCAGCAGCAATGATGTTAAGTCGGGATCAACAGTAAGTAATAGATCATTGACTACTCTGATCAAGGCAGTTTCAGTTGAACACGAAACCAAAAAACCAGATTGGAATTTATCAAAAAGATTGTTGTTTGATAGGAAGGCATTGAGTTGATCAGCGACTACTCTCTCAAGTAATTCTGACATAAAAAGAAGATTGGAAATTCGTCAATAATTGTTCAGAATTTGCGAATGAATATTATGTTTTTTAAGCAGTGGTTTAATAACAGCAGTTTTAAAAGCTGAGGGAGCCGAGCCCATGGACATTGATTTATTTATTATATGAAGAACAGAACTAGCTAATACAGGTAACAGTTCCTTAAACAGATTAGACGGTATAGAGTCTAAGATGCAGGTTGTGGGTTTGGAGGCAGTTTCCAGGCTGGTAAAGGCATCAGGGGAAATTATTTCAAACTGTGAAAGGGTGCAGTTGGAGAATCAGAGATCTCATAGCCATCATTTTTAGAGGAGTGTGGACCAGTGACTTTATTTCTAATTGATGCAATCTTATTTGGAAAGAATTTTTGAAAATCATCAGCACTGTATGAAGAGCTGTCGGCAGGGATGTTCTGTGTGAGTTTAGCGACAGTATCAAACAGAAACCGTGGATTATTTTTATTTTTCTCCCAAAACAAGGCAAGATAAACAGAATTACACTGAAAAGAAATGTCTTGTTGTATTCTGTTGTATTGTTATTTTATTTGAATTTCTTTATTTTGGGATGTGAATTAGTTTCGTTGATTTGACCGGTGGGTAGTGGTCCGCCTGCTATCGGTTGAATTCTTATGTAAAATACTTTAATAGTCTAATATTAGAGATTACAGAATATGTCTGACTTGACTGCAGCTATTTGTCAGTGAACCCTGCCGCCGCCTGATCCTGTTCGCTCTCCGGACGAGCTGCAGGTCATCTGGAACCAGCCTGTTTCTCTCAGGTGTAATTTCCACTGAAGCTGCTGTGTCCTCTGATTGGTGGAGGTTGTATTCAGTCT
Source organism: Thunnus maccoyii (assembly GCF_910596095.1). Classification (NCBI taxonomy): domain Eukaryota; kingdom Metazoa; phylum Chordata; class Actinopteri; order Scombriformes; family Scombridae; genus Thunnus; species Thunnus maccoyii. Next base: position 30,150,416 of record NC_056550.1, read on the forward strand.
CAGGGCTGAAAAACTACTGACATGTTCTTCAGGAGAAAATTAATCTATATTTTGATTTATTTAGTGATTTATTTATTTATTGGCTGGGACAGTGTGTAGTTTGAAACATTAAAGATGCACTGCACCAGAGTTAGCTTGAAGCTATTGTGCATCTGCAGTCCCCGACAAAAAACATACAACAAACAACAACAAACAGTAAAAAGCAAAAAAACAAAACAAAAAAAAACACACAGAACACACCATACAAAATACAAAGCTACATACAGCACATCACATATACCCACAATCTCAATTAGAAATAATGTAAACTAAACTCAGCTGTGTGACTCAGTGGTCACACTGATTGGTCTTTAGTAGATTTTTTAATTTGGTCTTGAATGTATTGAGTGAACTACAGTTCTTCATACCATCAGGTAGGACATTCACAGAGAAAGCGTTTTGAATCACAGCGTAATTATATTCTCATAAAACTCACTAGAATTAAACATCAAAGATAAAAGATGAGCACAGAGCTGTTTTATTAAACATTATCTGAAGTGAGTAAATTCATTGTGAAGCAGATAACTGATACCTCCTGCCGGTGTAGATAAGGCACCGACAGACAGCCGTCCTCTACCTCTGATCGACGTATCGAACGTGGTTCCCAAAATATACACGCAGGACCATCCAAGCCTTGCTTAGGGAACCAGAGTTCAGCCTGGCTTCTATAACCACCAGCTCTCGTTGAACCGCTACCAACGGGCCTGTTTAGTCAGGAATCCTAACACAACGAAGTGTGTCGGTGCAAATAGGTGTTGGAGGTTTGAAAGTCCTCCAAGAGCCTTCTAAAAGGTCATCTCTGGAGGAGGTCCACTCTGACGGTCGGGGGCACTCACCTGGTTGTATAGGGCGGCCTCAGAGCCCTGGATCTAACAGTTTAGTCAATCAAACCCCTAATAATGAATCTCTCATCCTAATTCTGTACTGAAATCATACATCTATCACATGTACAGCAGCATGTTGAACCATTACCATCCTGTTATTCAATAAACACTACAGGTTTATCCAGAACAGATTTCATCATCATTTTTAATTATGTCAGCCGTCTTTTCTTACCTTAAAGGAACAGCAGAGGACCTCAGAGATCAGCACAAGTATTTAAAAATACAAACCAGTTTTATTTGGTTTTACAAAATAAATAATCTAAGAGCGCAAAAAGTAAAATACAAAAACTTAAGCAAAAAATTAAAAAGAAAAAAGCTAAAAGACTAAAGAGAGTCTCAGATCTCTCATCTTAGGAAAAAGGAACCTCGAGTCTCTCTTGGCTTTTCTTTTTATAACTCTACAACTTCCTCTTATTTGTATTATCACATATCGTCTATCTCCAGGACATCTATCAGTAACATGCTGATGTTACATGACTTTACACAAAATAGTGATCTTTTCTTCACTTGTCACTTACATCAGACTATGTGGAACTTTTGAACATCTTCTTTTTTACATTTGAGATTAATATCTAAGGATGTCTGCTAGATGCAGAAAACCACAGCTTCTCCTTTGCCTCAGATTATCTGACGGTCGTCTATGTTTTTGATGTTTGTTTGTGTTTGTTTTCGTCATTCTTGATTGTTCGGATCTAGTTCACTACACGTTGCACAAGTTGTGTAAATTCCCCACAAATGGTGAAAGACATTAAACTATGTTTAATTGTCACCAATTAAAATTAAATAAAATAGTCAGAAGTAGGCTTGAGTAGAGTTTGTCTCGGCCACATATAGTGGAGCTTTCAACACTTGTATTAATGAAGTGTTGATGCAGCGTTTCTAGTTGTTTTGTTTCTCTGCGAGATAAAAGCACGAGAACCAACTTTATTCTGTCATGTTTGCTTTTCTTTCTTTCTTTTTTCCTCAAATACCACAAATCAAACACCAATCAGTGACTTCCTGTTCATCTTCTTTCATCTCAATGAACTTCCTGTCTGACACTCAGAACAGGATATGAGACACACACACCAACATGTTTCCATCACTTTGCATTGACTTGCATTCAGTCCCTGGAGACCGACCTCAGCTGTGAAGTCTTTACACGAACATTTATTGGTTCATATAGTGGAGACTCACAGATGTCCCCATATAAGACAGGTGAGTCCCCACTATGTGAGTAATACAGCTTTACACACACACTTGTGAAGACCCTTGTTGATGTAATGCATTCCCTAACCCCCTAACCCTAAACTGAACCAAGTCTGAACCCTCGAAGGACCGGCCAGAATGTCCTCACAGTGTCCTAAAGTGTAGCGTGTTCTGTGTCTTGACTACTTTAAAGTAAAGTATCTTTAAGTGGGAGTCAGTCGGTTTTATTTCGTCTGCAGCTGCTTCAAAATGCAGCAGAGACTCCTCACTGGTACCAAGGGAGACCACATCACCCTGATACTGGTGCTCTGGCCAACGTCACTGGTTACCACTGAAATATTTAAGATTCTTTATTTGTTTTTAAAGCTCTGCCCTCGTTCTCACGAGAGCTTTCTTCATCATCTATCACTGCTTTAAACCCCACCTTTATAAAATCATTTGTCCCCATAATTATTAACAATAAAATAGTTTTAATCGTGTCTGTTACAGTTATTTATGTTTGATTTTGTTTGAATTATTTACCTGAATTGTAATTTTCTCTGTAAAGCACTTTGATCAACACCTGCAGTTTTTAAAATGTGCTATAAATAAATGTTTTAATGTCTCTCGCAGCTCGTTCGTCAAGTCTGAAACATTCAGCTGAATCTTCCTGAGCTGCTTCCTGTCCCCGTTAAAATAAAACTCCACATTCACTCAGCTGAGTCTCATCAGTCACCTGTCAGATCAGCTGATCCACTAAACTAAACATCTGATTGTCAGTCAATAAAAACAAATATGTTGTTAGGGTGTTTCTGGGTGGTTGCTAGGTTACTTAAAGCGGTTGTTAGGGTGTTTCTGGGTGGTTGCTAGGTTACTTAAAGCGGTTGTTAGGGTGTTTCTGGGTGGTTGCTAGGTTACTTAAAGCGGTTGTTAGGGTGTTTCTGGGTGGTTGCTATGTTACTTAAAGCGGTTGTTAGGGTGTTTCTGGGTGGTTGCTAGGTTACTTAAAGCGGTTGTTAGGGTGTTTCTGGGTGGTTGCTAGGTTACTTAAAGCGGTTGTTAGGGTGTTTCTGGGTGGTTGCTATGTTACTTAAAGCGGTTGTTAGGGTGTTTCTGGGTGGTTGCTAGGTTACTTAAAGCGGTTGTTAGGGTGTTTCTGGGTGGTTGCTAGGTTACTTAAAGCGGTTGTTAGGGTGTTTCTGGGTGGTTGCTAGGTTACTTAAAGCGGTTGTTAGGGTGTTTCTGGGTGGTTGCTACGTTACTTAAAGCGGTTGTTAGGGTGTTTCTGGGTGGTTGCTAGGTTACTTAAAGCGGTTGTTAGGGTGTTTCTGGGTGGTTGCTAGGTTACTTAAAGCGGTTGTTAGGGTGTTTCTGGGTGGTTGCTAGGTTACTTAAAGCGGTTGTTAGGGTGTTTCTGGGTGGTATTTGTGATATTTAACTAGTGATAAGAGGAGGAAAACCACTTCCACTTAACCTCCACAAATTCTATTATAATTCTAAAACAAACCTACGATACCATACAAACCTTCCTGTAATAATACGTTAATAATAAGTTCCTTAAATGTCAGCAGAAAGTAAACATTTTTATTGTATTTTTTCACAGTGCAGCAGTCCAGACTCTCCTCCTGATGATGACATAATGAAAACAGCTGCTGAAGGTTTCCAGAAAAACTAAATTTACTCAGATTTACAGTCGGAGGGAAATAGCGTGACCTCAATATCTAACTTCTAAAACACACCTTCCCATTCCCTTGAATGTGCGTCCAAACTTTTGACTGGTTCTGTAGCACAAAGTCCAGAGGTTGTGATCTGTAGCACAACAAGCTAGTGAAGCTGTTAACAGAACCACGCTCCTGCACATGCTCAGTGGCGTCTGTCTTACACAGAACTACTCTCTGGAGACTGAAAACTTGATTGCTGTTATTAGTCTTTGGAGCCGTTTCTAAACAAATTAACGTGATATCAGGCTTTGATACACACAATACTCTCTATTGTTGTAGATCAGTTCATTGTTGGTTTGGATCCAAACATGTAAAATATAGAAAATCACCAGAATGATCCTTTAAAACGCAGATAAGAATAATAACGTCCTCTCAAACACAGAAACATGAAACCATGCAACCAACATTCATTCACTGGATTATGATTGGAAACTCTTTATTAGGAATAATCCCTTGAGATGTACTGTCTCATTTCCAAGGAGTCCTAAATGACAATAATACAATATCAGCACAATTACACAAAACATTTAACAGAAAACAAAAATAACTACAAGATAATAAAATAACACCAAATCTGACAAAACAAAACAGTAGATATCAAATATTAAGACAAACACAATCAGGAGATCAACAAGCAGAGAAAACACATCATTCATTTAAAGATTATACAAAAAAGTTTTAATGTCAGTGACAGCATTACGTAATTAAGTTATGAAATATAATTATAGAGGTGTTATCATGTACAACTGATCCCAGAATAAGAAGAACAAGTGGAAAGATGATGTGGATCGAATATTTACAGGTAGATTAGATCCAGTAGATCCATCCATTAGATCCAGTAGATCCATCCATTAGATCCATTAGATCCAGTCAGAGCTTTAAACATAAAGACTTTCTCAGCTGGAGACTCAGAGACTAATAAGAGGAGAAAGGAACCATCAACTGTTTTAATTAGTGAAGGTAACTGAAATGTATTTAAAAATAAACTGCAGCCGATGTCGTTGTCCTCTAATGATGGGAGAGAATTAAGAGTTTCATACTTTGTACAATGATGAGTTATGAAAGCAAATCTGCAAAGTCTATTATAAACTAATCTCCTTCCTGTCAGTATAATATATATATAAAATAAGCTGTGATGAAAGTTTCTTTTAACGGTAAAAGAAAAACAGTTTCTGGATCGGTAAAGAACACCGATACCGACGTTCATTTTCTTCACAATATGATTAATTTGGCATTTAAATGAAAGTTCAGAGTGGAGCTTCGGGCCCCGGTAGCATCAGGACAGGAAATAACACATGAATAAGCTTTAGATTTGGATTTAATGCTTTTTCATAGTGTGAGATTTTGTTTTATTGCGCAGTAATTTATTAGCTGCGAGCAGTTGTAGGATTTTAAAATAGGCAAAGCTGATTCAATCTGTAATAAGTTAGTTTTAGATGTGTTTATTAACCGTGTCGTCCACATAAAGCTGATCACAACATTCAGAGCAAATCGAGGGGACGTCATTAATAAAACCAGAAAGGAGAAGAGGACCCAGAGCGGAGCCCTGAGGCACACCTCACTGTATGACAACACAGTGTTTTCTGTTATGAAAACAGGAACTGAACCAAAGCAACACATTCAGTGACAGAATGAAGTTTATCTAAAAGAAGGTAGTGGTCAAATCAATGATAATTGATAAATTGATAATTTACGATCATTAGATGCAGAGAAAATACCGTTTATAAGTTTTAACAAAGCAGCGGTTGAGGAACGATGTGATTGAAAGCCAGATTGGAAAGATGACATGATATACATAATATATACATGATATTGTACATAAATTAGTTTTTCAAACACTTTTGCAGAAAAACAAATGATTGAAACTGGTCTGTAGCTCAAGTACATCGCACCGTATCAAGGGAGTGATAGGTGAACATTTTTATTTCACAAGTAATTAAAGACGTTAAAAAGATCACAGAGGGAACGTGAGAATGTGGGATGATCATTAATGGACATCGAACATGTTATTCTCCTGAAAGTAAGTATAAGCTGATCGATCTATTAAGCCATCTGAATATTTTAGAAATCCTAAAAGTGAACTTCAAACAGCAATTCACCAAACCAACTGGAGTGAGTTTATGCTGTTATAAAAACTACTGACGTTGGTTGTTATGGTGTAACAGGCTGGTTGCTAGAGAGTGTTTAATAGACAAAGATCACGCTGCTGTTAACATGACGTCCGACTACATGTTAGTAACACAGAGACGGTATCGTGTGCAGCCGGACAGGAAGCTGAACGAACTCTAATCAGCTGCTGATTCATGGTGAGACGGAGCTCGTTGCTGTTTTCATTCTGTCAGCAGCAGGATGTTACAGACTCAACAATCAGTCTGTTTTCTGAGGAGATGTTTGATGAGAGGCACCGTGTTGAGGTTACCTGTC